>NC_090022.1:182500116-182800830 GCF_037176765.1 Anolis sagrei | reverse complement strand
ATGATCTCTTTCCCCAAGTGCTGCCTGATATCCACATAAATCTAACTTTTCAATAAGCCTTGATTACTGAGCATATTATTAGTGAAATATGTCTGTGGACCTCTTCTCCAATCCCAGTTTACTTTATTTCTCAGAACCTCATTTGCCCAGAATTGATCAACCTCAACAGAAACCTCCCAGTCAGGCTCCTTCTGAGGACGTAGTGCAAAATCGGGTGACAACTCCACCGCTGAGCAGTGTCCTAAACCAAAGAAAGTATGAGGTAACCAGAGCACTTTGTCTTATCCCACTATCTTTGACCTTGAACTGATCCCCATGTATGTTCAGAATTCTCTTGAAGATCAAACAGTCTCGGGCAGAGTTTAGACCAGGGATCCACAAACTTTTTAAACAGAGGGCCAGGTACAGTCCCTCAAACTGTTGGAGGACCGGATTATAATTTGAAAAAAGCATGAATGAATTCCTATGCACACTGCACATATCTTATTTGTAGTGCAAAAACACTTAAAAACAATACAATAATTAAAATGAAGTACAATTTTAACAAATATAAAGTTATTAGTATTTCAATGGGAAGTATGGGCCTGCTTTTGTCTGATGAGATAGGATTGTTGTTGTTGTTATTGTTGCTGTGTGCTTTCAAGTCGTTTCAGACTTAGGTTGACCCTAAGCGAGGGCTGGGTAAATGACCTTGGAGGGCCATAGCTGGGCCCTGGGCTATAGTTTGAGGACCATTGGTTTAGACATACCAGATTTTTGGATTATTTGTCAGTGTTGATGTGGAGATTGTCTGGTTTGTCTACTCTGGAACATGCAACATGCAAATTGTCCTTCTGTAAGGGTCCCTTTCAAATCTATGATACTATATCTCTCTGTGTGAATCATATATATCTATCTATATCTATGGCTGGATGGCTCTTTGTCAGGAGGGCTTTGATTATGTTTTCTTGTCCTAGTGAAGGGAGTTGGACTTGATGGCCTTAAGTATTTTCTGTTGGTCATGGGAGTTCTGTGTGGGAAGTTTGCCCCAATTCTGTCATTGGTGGAGTTCAGCATGATCTTTAATTGCAGGTGAACTATAAATCCCAGTAACTACAACTCCCAAATGTCAAGGTCTATTTCCCCCAAACTCCATATCTGTTTACATTTGGGCATATGGAGTATTTGTGTCAAGTTTGGTCTAGATTCTTCATTGTTTGAGTCCACAGTGCTCTCTGGATGTAGGTGAACTTCAACTCCCAAACTCAAGGTCAATGCCCACCAAACCTTTTTTAGTGTTTTCCGTTGGTCATGGGAGTCCTCTGTGCCAAGTTTGTTTCAATTCCATCGTTAGTGGCGTTCAGAATGCTCTTTGATTCTAGGTGAACTATAAATCCCCACAACTAGAACTCCCGAATGACAAAATCAATTTTTTAAAAATGATGTTTAGTAGGTGTCTTGTGGCCAAATTTGGCGGCAATTTTCCTAGCGGTTTTTGAGTTCTGTGAATACCACAAACGAACATTACATTTTTATTTATATAGATGTTAATAAGGAGGAATCAGTTAACAGACCAGGAAAGCAAGGACACTAATAGACTGTGAGTGAATGACGCAAAGTATGTGACATTTTGCTGGGCCTGTGACATTCTATTTTGACAGTGCCTAGCTTCATAATGGGCCTGGCATGTTCATTTTCAGTCCTGTCGGTAAAAGCTGAAAACTAAAAAGATAAGCTACAAATATATGTCAGCTTATATATTTCTCATAGTTGTATCATTTCAATTCCAGAGCATTTTCAAACAAAATCTTGAAGAAGGACTCCTGAAAAGAATAGCGAGACGAAAAGTCCGCCGGCGTGTGTTTGGAGAAATTGATGTCAAAAAGGTCAATCAGTTTGGGACTGCCTGCTCACCTTTTCGTGCCCTGGCAACTATAGTAAGACATTTTGCAATCAAAAGAATATATGAAAGGTCCATTCAGCTATCAAATAGCTAATACATTGTCCTTTGCCTACCATTGCGGTGCTACCAGAGTTTACATGTTTCTATTATTACATATACAATCATGGTAGTTCTTATTAGAGCACCTCACTGTCAAATACCTAAAACTTTGTTATTATATAACTAGTCAACATGAACCACTAGGAGCCCCTAATGGCACAATGGATTATTATTATTATTATTATTATTATTAACTTTATTTGTACCCCGCTAACATCTCCCGAAGGACTCGATGCGGCTTACAAAGGCCAAGGCCTCAATAAAACAACAATACAACAATACACATAAACCATAAAGCAAATCAAAACATTAAAGCAATAACAGTACACAGTAAAAACAGTATACCATAGCACAGTAAAACTAAGGCCAGGCCAAGTGTAAATGGGTACAGATTAAAGGTGCTGAGTATGACAGTTGAAATATAAGGATTTTGGGGTAAGTACAATGTGCGGACAATCTTTAGTCTCTAGTAAAGTGCGTCTGGGACATATTGCTGGGGTTTCCTATTCTGGAAAGGCACACCAGAAAAGCCAAGTCTTCAAGCTCTTCCTAAAGACTGCCAGTATAGGGGCCTGTCTGATGTCCTTGGGGAGAGCGTTCCAGAGTTGGGGGGCTACCACAGAGAAGGCCCTATCCCTCGTCCCTACCAACCGCGCTTGCGACGCCGGTGGAATCGTGAGCAGGACCTCTCCAGATGAACGAAGGGAGTGTGCGGGTTCATAAATGGAGATGCGGTCACGCAGATAGGCAGATTAAACCCTTACTGACAAAAAGGTCAGCAGTTCGAATCCGGGGAGTGGGTGAGCTCCTGTCTGTCAGCTCCAGCTTCTCATGTGGGGACATGACAGAAACTTCCCACAGGATGGTAAAACATCCAGGAATCCCCTGGGCAATGCCCTTGCAGACAGTCAATTCTCTCACACCAGAAGTGACTTGCATTTTCTCAAGTCGTGCCTCACACACGCACACACACACATATGAACCACTGATGTTTAGCTTTCTAGGGTTGTTACAAAAAGGTGTCCTGAGTTGGAAGCTAGCCATTGCTTAAATTGGATAGTTTCTTCCCTCTCCAGAATAACGGTGCTATATTATCTTTCTGTCTTCATTCGGGTCCCCCATAAAAAGATAATATTTATTCTTTCCCTGCTTTTATACCTCCTTTCTTTTACTACATTTCCACAACACAGCTACATCAATATGCAAACCGAAGCCTGTTGCTTTGAGCAGGGTTTTGCTATATGTCAGTGATGATGGTATTTCAGCCTCAAAGTGGCTCCCCTTAGTTGACTACCAGCTACGTTCCACAAACAATCATATATCTGAGTGGTTCAGCTGTGCAGAGTATTAACATCAAATCTGCAAAAGAAAGAAATATAGAAAGTGAAAAGGAAAGAGAGAAGGAAAGAAAGATTGATTCCAGAATTATAAACTGATATGGGTGTATACACTATAAAATTATATGACTGTATACAATATACATTAAAAAAGAGATATATACACTTAGGGGTATATACACTTTTGGGGACACCATGTGTGCTGTCGCATGCTGGGCCTGTGCATAAGACTGAAGACATAAATTCTATGTGCCCAACGGGATGCCAGGGCTGCCTCAGATTAAAGGCCTTTGGATTTCCTTAAACAAAGTCTTTAGATTGCTTAAAGGTTCAACAAAGTTCTTTATTATTGATGAAAACAAACAGGTACTTTAAGGCTTTCTTAACAGTCTATTGACTTTCTCTCAGTCTTGTCCACAGGGAACAGGCACTATCTTCATAACTGTAACTAATGGGGAAATCCTTAACTTCTAATCTGGGCAGTCTGTCTTTGCCTCTGATGGCGTGGAGCCCCTACACCCGGTACCAACTGCTTCTGGCTTCCGCGAGTGACCCTTACCAAGCAGAGCTTTGTAGACCTCCAGGGGAAAAGGAGTTCAGGTTTCAGTGATGGTTGACTGAAGTCCCTCTGCAAAAAAGCTGTAAGGCTGTATGATCCTCGGCCAAGCTGTGGGCTGTATAACCCCGGCCAAGCTGTGGGCTGTATATCTCCCCGGCCAAGCCGTAGAAGATGAAGCTTTCTACAGGAGCCCTTGGTATTATGTCCTGTGTGAAAGGCTTCTCTGTGTGGACTGAACCCAAACTGGCTCCTATTCCCTCCAAAACCCAAAAAGGGGGCAGGACCAGAGAACCTAATTATAATTGACAAGTGGCTTGCCCTATGATTGCAGCCAAAAGAAGCCACCTGTCTGCAGAGTCCCTGAAACTTAGGACTACAACAAACATTCAATGCAAAGCAAACAGTTGTACCAGCACACCATGTATTAATTTTATGAATGCAGGCCATGTGTACTTTTGGCTGTGTAAATAGTAGAGAAGTAACAGGAAAGCCTATGTAGTGTTGGAACTATCACACAAGGTGACATAAAAATCTGAATTTTCCATCTCTGAAGCTATTATTTGCAGTTCATGGAAATAATAGATTTCTCCAGACCACTAAAAACATGCTTATTCACTACATTTGCCTTTTTTAACATCATCAGGCCTGGATTCTGTTTGGTAAACTCAGCTAGATTAGATCCATTGAATTGTTTTGTTTTGTTTTGTTTTGTTTTTGTCGATATTTTTTATTAAAGACTTTTTAAAAAATTAGGAAAAGAAAAGTTTTTGAGTCAAAAGTGGGAGAACATTTTTAGATAAGAAAGTGGGAATGTAAGTAAATTGAGTGCAAGAGGAAATAGTAAAACCCATAGGAAAAAAAGACAAAAATGGAAAGAAGAAAAAAGAAAAAAATATTGTTGACTTCCATCTAGTCTTTGGTGGTCTATATCACTTGTGTCACTTGCTTCCTCACTGTTTCTTGAATCATTTTGTTGACTGATAGACTCATAGGTTGGAAGAGAATACATGGGCCATCCATTCCAAACCCTTGCCAAGCAAGAAAAGCGCAATCAAAGTACCCTTGACAGATGGCTATCCAGCCTTTATTTAAAAGCTTCCAAAGAAGGAGCTTCCACCACGCTCCAAGGCAGAGAGTTCCACTGCTGAACAGCTCGAACGGTCAGGAAGTTCTTCCTAATGTTCAGGTGGAATCTCCTTTCCTGTAATTTGCTCCATTGAGTCCTAGTTTCCAGGGCAGCAGAAAACAAGCCTGCTCCGTCTTCCTTATGAAATCCTTTCACATATTTATGCATGGCTATCATATCTCCTCTCAACCTTCTCTTCTGCATGAACCAACACCTAGATATATGCCAGTGATTTGTTGGGTCTGACAGCAAAATTTAGGTCCATATATAGTTTGACCTCAAGCAGGTTGTAACTCATGTGCAGGGGCGGCTCAACCCATTACGCAAAGTAAGCATTCGCAGTATAGTTGATTTTGCCCAGGGGCGCGCTTGACGTGCTCTTGGGGGAAAATAGACCTTGGCATATGATGGAAGTGAACTAAATATGGCACACAGAACTCCCATGATGAACAGAAAATATATATCAGTGATTTGGGGGGGGGGGGGGGCAAAATACTGTTTGCTCACCGTTGAAAATTACCTAGGGCCGCCTCTGCTCATGTGGAGCAGGAATCTATTCCTTACCCTATGTGCAAAGCTCCACAGCTACTGAGGATTATAAGCAGGATCCAATGGAGAGAGTAGGGGAGAGTAGCCAAGTCCTAGGAGAGAGACAAACCCTTCTTCCGAGATGCTCCCCCCCCCAAAAAAAAAAAAAAAAACCCTAGCTCTGTAGTGGTAGGAAACCTTCCAAAGCATGTTTCAGGCAACTCCATGGCTAAGAGGAGGAAAGGACATTCCATTGGATGGAGGCAACTATTGTCATATATCATGACCATAATTGCACAGTGGGACTCTATGATTACAGTGTTTCCTTCCTTTTTCGTGTAGGAGATGGAGACTTTCACTTTACCCAGCGACTTACCCATGACGTCACGGATGGTGAGCAAGGGAATGGTTTGCACCACAGAGTCCGACTTAAAAGCAATGAAGTTCACCTTCCCAGAGATATATGAAGTAAATGCTGAAGAGACCAAGCCAAGTGACAAGAAGAAAGACCTTGACCAGACCAAAAAGGCTACGCTGCCTCCATTGCTTAAACCAACAAGATCACGATTCTCTGAAAATAAGAAGACTTCAGGTTACCGTCTTCCTTCTGTCCCCTTAGTAAAGACATCTACATCGTTAAAGTGGGGAAAGTACTAATGTCTTCTTAATCGAGCCCACATGACTCCCATCAAAACTGCAACATTGGGAGCTGACCAAAGACTACCAACTCTCATTTACTCAGAAACTATGCTATTGTGATACATGAATGTTTCAGGGAAAGAATATTGATATATATTGCATTACAAGTGCAAAAATGCCAAAAGTGACTGGTTGAAGCAAGTGACACAGGGCTCTTTGGTGGGCAGAACTGAAAATGAAATTAGTTGTATACAGCCACCAGAATAAAACAAGGCAGATATGTATCAGGGGTGTTTAGTATACCTTTTAGGTTGAATGTTGTACTTTTGAATGTAGTCAAGGGGTCAGAGAGAACACTTGTTCATTTGTTTTGCTTATTTTTGAACTTGAGGACTTTTGATTTTAGGAAGTATTCAAAACATTGTTTTGTGAAAAGAACCTGAGATATAATACAAGTTGATATAAAGTGTTTGGACCAGAAATATTTATTCTAAATCATTCTAGCTGTTGTATTTATATGGGGAAGGGGTGCAAGAGTTTTTCCAGTACAGGATTTTCTACAAATTAACAAGATTTCCTTGGGAAATGATTCATCAGAATGGTTTGATTGTCACAGACAACACTGACCTATCTCTGGCATCTGGCCCGTAGCCAGGATTTTGTTTCGGGGGGAGCTGAGTTTGATTCGGGGGGGGGGGGGGGGTGAGTCTGAGTGAAAGAGGGTCTACCCTAGCAAACCTTTTGTATCGTTACCCCAATACCCCCATGCATATGGGATATATTGAGCATGGTGATCAGATCATGATATGAATAAACATAGCAGTTTAAATAATGTACCAGTAAGGCCTTCTCGCGGACCACCATGAGAATTTCGGGGGGGTGCTGAAGCCCCCCCATCCCCCCCCCCCCCCCGGCTACATGCCTGACTGGCATATATGTGGCTCTTTCAAAGGGCAAATGTATGGATATATATTTGTCCCAGACTGTACATGCCAGTAGCCATTCCCTACCGATTCCTCAGCTATTCTTACAGTTCTGTCCCAAAGATGGTAACCAGCACTGAAACTGGGAATGCAAACATTGTGAAAAATAGCTGTATTTTGTAGACAGCTTTCCCCTCCATCCCACACACAATGCTTTCCACATTTCTAAACTGGCTTGCAACAACTTATCAAAGAGACAGAAAAGAGTGGCAGACTGAATCCTGGCCTGGTGTTGTTGCGTGTACATGAGTGAGACACCTCCCTCCAACCAACCCAATAAGATATTCACACAAGGTTTTGGGGATAAACTATGGCTTCAACTCGTTTATTGATAACAGGAACAAGGGTTGGCAGCCATGCATGAGTCCTGGATCAGGATCGGGCAGCCCTCTGCTTTCCAATAGCGCTTAACACGCCAGGGTGCCGTCGGCACAATACAGGGCCAACGTAAACTCGGCACCCCAGAGACCACCAGAAATCCCCCCCTTCTGCTAGGGGGAAAAAACAAGCCAAATCCAGGGCCCATGCCACATGCCACCATGGAGTTGTGATGAATAACATAGTCAACTAATAACAAGTTAACACGAACAAGCTAACACGAACATGCTAATCAGAATCCAAAACACAACCAGCATGCAGGGCGGGTGGGATGGATCAGCTGAAGCAGGCACATTGCCTGCTGGAGAGCCTGGGAAGAGTCCGGCACCATCCTCTCCAGTGGCGGGGCAGGGCAAGCTGGCCATTGGCCATCTGGCCAAGCGGCAGGAAATTTTCCCACTGCCCAGGGGGCTTCTGGGAGGGAGAAGCCCCCCTGAAGCCAAAATGGTGGCGGGGAACACCCCACACCGCAACTTCCCTGGCCCTGTAAGTCGGACCATGCCATTTGTTGTTGTTGTTTCTGCTGCTATTGTGTACCTTCAAGTCATTTCTGACTTATGGTAACCTTCAGACTAAATTATCATGGAGTCTTCCTGGCAAGATTTGTTCAGAGTGGGTTTGCCTTTTCCGGAGACTGAGACAATGCAACATGGCCAAAGACTTCATGGCTCAGTGAGAATTTGAAGTCTCCAGAGTAATATGCTAATGTTCAAAACACTAGACCACTCTGGCTCTTTTCCGCCCTAGATATTTGATATTGTGAAAATATATTTTCATGTGAAACCATTGACTTTGCAATGTTCCCATGCTGGCATTCTTAGCAGACTGAATTCTGGTCTAGCATATCTCTCAACATTTCACAGGTGAAAACCAGGGTACGTATAGCCAAGAAAAAGTGTGATCAAGGCAGCAAATGTTCTTAATAAGGAAGGTCACACATACGATACAACAGGTTATAGGAGTTTCCTGTTGCCAGGTCCTCTTGAGAAGGGCAAGATCCTGCCTTCTCCCCACTCTCAAGATGATGAACACAGGTTTGTAGGAACTGAAATATATGAAATACAAAAGGGGAAAGTAAGAGACAACTTGGGTCATTTTAAAGGCAGTTTTAAAAGTGGTTTGACAGAGTGTGCCTTGCAAAATTAGAGGTAGTCCCTGCCAAAACAGGATAACCGAAGAGCCCGGTCTGGAGAAATCAGGGCAAACCAAAATTATTTGCTCTTGAAGAGTCAAGGTAGGCTTAACACTTTGTTTACTTATGAGAAGTTTCCAGTACAGGCAGTCACTGGGTTAGAGACAAGATGGGCTCTGCAAGTGTGTTCCTAAGCTGAATATACTGTAGTTTTGTTTTGAATAGCATAGGGAAGGGTTAACACCCCTGTGACGTTTCTTTTGCTGTGTGTGCCCCTGTTCAGATTTCACTTCACTTTCTGTCCCTGTGACAATTGGATTTTGGAAATTTTGGGTTGTCGTGGAAACAAGAATTGGTGATAAAGCTACAGGGGAGATACCTTTTTTCTCATAACTCTCAGAAGTGAATTTCCCTTCCTAAGGCTTGATTTTCTCTGACTTCCTGTTGTCTCACCCCTGTTCTTCATTATGAATCATATGCAAGTCATACGTTGTAATTCAGGGACTGCTTCTATTACCTTTAATCTAAAATTTAGAGTGGGTTTGGGTTAATTTTGAGTGTTGAGGACTAAATAGTGTAGCAGAGCTCAATTTGGATTACAAAGCTTAGTTTGCTCTACTACTGCCAGAACCTTTCTCTATGAATGAAGAATTGTAAATTGTGTCATCCAAAAATCCATCTCCTCATTGTCCTGTTTAGGAAGACCAGGAAATCCCATCACTTAAGAGCCATTCCACTAAGATAACCCAAGGTGAAATAATTGTCACCTTTGGCATAGATCAACAACACCCATTTCCTTGCTTGGAAAGCTCCCCTACACGCGCACACACACACACACACACACACACATCAGCAGAAGGAAATGAGCACCAGCAAAGCAATGAATTCAGGTTTTCTCCAATACTGACAATCACAAATGGAAGACATGTCAGATATGGGATTCTTTCATTCTCCTGGCATCTTTCCCTGATCAATGGAGCAATAAAATCGACCTCTGATTCTGCCTTCATCTCTGCATGGCTTGATTGGGAAATAGTGGAGCCAGCTCACCAGGAATGGACTTGAATACAGGACAACAAAGCTTTGTAGCTCAAGATATGAACTTTATTATTATTATTATTATTATTATTATTATTATTTTACTGACACAAAATCACAGTATGTCACAGCAAACGATATCTATATGCTGGATTTCATATCACAAAATCACAAGTCAAACACTTCCCAAGAGTCTAGGACTGGTGATGTATTTTCGAATGATGCGCGCAGATCCAAGTAAGGTGGCCTTTTGCGGTTGACAGATTTTGTCAGTGTTTATTGTTTCCAAATGCTGGCTGAGATCTTTTGGCACTGCACCCAGTGTGCCAAAGACCACTGGGACCACCTGTACTGGTTTATGCCAGAGCCTTTGCAGTTCGATTTTGAGGTCCTGATAATGGCTGAGTTTTTCCTGTTGTTTTTACTCAATGCGGCTGTCACCTGGTATGGCAACATCAATAATCCAAACTTTTTTCTTTTCCACAATCGCGATGTCTGGTGTATTGTGTTCTAAAACCTTGTCAGTCTGGATTTGAAAGTCCCACAGTATTTTTGTGTGTCCATTTTTCACTACCTTTGCAGGTTTATGATCCCACCAATTCTTTACTGCTGGTAGGTGGTACTTGTGACATAAGTTCCAGTGAATCATTTGGGCCACAGAGTTGTGCCTCTGTTTGTAGTCCATTTGTGCGATCTTCTTCTTCTTCTTATTATTATTATTATTATTATTATTAAAGTTCTTACTTTATACAGTTAAATATAATAAATATAATTAAAATGCATTTTAAAACACACAATCCCTCCAAAAATCCCACCCACAACCTCCCCACAAGTCTGCCCTTATCCTTCCCCAAATCTTTTCCCATGCTCTGCTTTAAATGCAGGAGAGATTTGCTGCTACAGCTCTCAAGAGATGCTTTGAAACTTTCTATAACATTGTTTTTCATTATGCTTCCAAATACATGCAGTTCCTGAGTTACAAGCATAAAACTTACAAGTAACTCATAGTTAAGAACGGGAGTGAGACAATAGGAGGTGAGAGAAATCTATCCCTAGTAAGGGAAAATCATTCCTGGAAGAGTTATCATGGGGAGACAGGTGTCTCAAATGAAGCTTTACCACCAATAGTTGTTTCCACAACAACACAAAATTTTCCAAATGCAATTGTCATAGGGACAGAAAGTGAAGTGAAATTTCCTGAACAGGGACACAGATAGCAAAACAAATATTATAGGGATGTTAACCCTTCCCTATGCTATCCAAAGCTAAATATATAAATATGTTTGGCTGGAGTTACACTTAAAATATACATGTTCTGACTTACAAACTAATTCAGTTTAAGAACAAAACTAAAGAACCTATCTTGCTCGTAACTTGGGTACCATCTGTACAACAAAATGTTGCAATCTCAGCTTTTAAAAATCGTGCAATTTTAACAGCAAATTATAAAACGAAATAATAGCCCTGTAAGCTGTTGTTATCCTGTGATCTTCACCTCAATACTGTCTCAACCCAGGGAAATGGAAATCGTGCTGGAAACATTATTTCTGTACTGAATTCTGTCTGCCACATTGATCATCTAGATTTGGTGTGTGTGTGTGTGTGGAGCGACTTTAGAAACTGCAAGTCACTTCTGGTATGAGAGAATAGGCTATCTGCAAGGACGTTGCCCAAGGAATGCCCAGATGTTTTGATGTTTTACTATCCTTGTGGGGGGCTTCTCTCATGTCCCCGCATGAGGAGCTGGAGTTAACAGAGGGAGTTCATCCACACTCTCCCTGGATTTGAACCTCCGACCTGTCGGCCTTCAGTTCTGCCGGCACAAGGGTTTAACCCATTGCGCCAATAGGAGCTCCTATCTACATCTGGTGATCTTTGGAAGTCTAAATATTGCAAGAGCGTAACCACTGCAGTTTGAATTTTTTTTTTTAAAAAAAAAAGGCAACTGGGATCCCATGAAACCATGTGTAAATATTGTTACTGGCATTGCACATCCTGGGATTCACAAGGCTAAATGGGAACAACTAGCTATGCCAGGCACTCATCACCCGCATCCTGTTTTCTCAGTTTCATGCAAGGAACATGAAGGTTGCTTCTCTCAAAGCAGTGACATTCAGCTAACCTTAGATCTTTCCACAAAACACTAGGTTCCTCATCTGTTACTTTAAGTGTCTCTGCACTACAAAGTTTGATCTGTCTTAGGTTGGTGTGCATCTACACTTTGTTGTTATATGCTTTCAAGTTGTTTCCAACTTATAATGACCCTAAGGTAAAGCTATAATCCCCCCCCCCCCACCCAGGATAAAAATCTGTGACTTCTTCAGAGTCATCCATGGGTTTCCATAGCCAAGCAGGGATTTTAACCCTGGTCCTTAGGCTTCTCTCGTGTCCCCACATAGGGAGCTGGAGCTGATAGAGGGAGCTCATCCATGCTCTCCCCAGATTCGAACCTCCGACCTGTCGGTCTTCAGTCCTGCCAGCACAAGGGCTTAACCTATTGCACCTCTGGGGGCTCCTATATGGTAGAGTTAAAGTGTTATCAAACCACTTTAACATTTATAATAATGTAGTGCAGATGCACTCACTCTTAACAATAATCAGATCCCGACAAAGAATCCAGGAATTGCAGCATGGTAAGGGTGATAGGAATTTTCTTTTATCGACTATGCCCTCCAGGATTCCCTGTAGAAATGAAATTATTTTGAAATTATATGTCTACTTAAACAGGGATATATACAGAAGGCAGATCTATCAATCTCCATCTCTTCTATTTCCACTGTTGGAGTATCTGGCTCTCCAGCACAAATATATTCCTCCTGTTAAGTGAATGCAGATCCACTGAATTGATGGAAATCCAGAGACACGCAGAAGCACACACAGTCAGATGAGCACAGGTATGAGAGATGAAAGGAAAGAAAGACTCTCAAGAGAGAAGATTCAAGATATTAGTGGTCATATGCCTTTGAAGAAAACATGATAGAATCCCTTGGCATTATGTTATTCCATCACTAAAGCAGGTCTGCTTCCCTCTCAGTGCTTTACTTTCCAATATAATTAGTTACTTTATTTTTTTTAAGTGGCTACCTGCCACTATGATGAGAACATTGTAACTACCAGGGAGAGACCATTCAGGCATGTATTCATTTCTTTTAATGGGAAGTTGTCACATATTGAGTCTTTGCACAACTCATTTATTTGTACACTGAGGCAGGAACTTGGCACAGGTGACCCATGCTTCTCTAGGATTTAAGCCTTTATAAGGTCAAAAAGTTAAATGGGGATGTTTTCTGGATCAAACCGACATGAGCAATGTCTAAACATCACCCCCGAAATGCTGTTTGTGATGACATTCTGGTGATGCAACGCTATGGCACAACGCTGAAGGCCCTGAGCTAAAAAGAAGTGTCGAGAAGGATTTGCTTCAAAAGAGAGCTGTTGGGTTCACACTGCAAAACTGTGAGGGCAAAGTGGCTGGAAAATATATGGAAGTGTGGCATCAGGTTTGCTTAGAAAGAATATCATATATCACCGACATAATTTGTACTCAAATATTGTGCACATACTACAGTTCTTCTTACATAGAGCTCTACAAGATGATGAAAGAAATTTCCCAACCAACCCACCTGATTAACTCCACATGACAAATTTATCTGATGGAAATGTTCCTCCCCACTAAGAGGACTGTTTGCATCTAACAGCTCAGCATGAAATTGATAAAACAGGAGAGACACTCCAGAACTGCTGGAGCATGTAAGAAATCAGTTAGTGTGTGTCAACTGTAAAATAAGATGCACAAAGTTGATTAGCCAGGGAGATAGCTGAATCTGGGACTTTTGGATACAGTTACATTATTCAGGGTTGAGCTATGCATGTGCTTGCAGAGAAGCACAGAGAGAGAGATTTTGGAGTGTGCTCTTGTTTCATGAGCTACTGGAGGTAGATTCTCCACATGGAAAAAGAAAGATCATTTTAAATATATATAAATGCTCTGTGCATAATGAGTACCTTAAAAACAAAAGAACCAATGAACGAAATGACACCAAATTTGGCAACAAAACGCCTCACAACACAAGGAGTGACCATCACTCAAAAAATTATGATTTTGTCATTTGGGAGTTGTAGTTGTTGGGATTTATAGTTCACCTATAATCAAAGAGCATTCTGAACTCCACCAAAGATGGAATTGAATCAAACTTGGCAGACAGGACTCCCCTGACCAACAGAAAACACTAGAAGGGTATGGTGGGCATTGACCTTGGGTTTTGAAGTTGTAGTTCACCTATATCTAGAGAGCACTGTGGACTCAAACAATGATGGATCTGGACCAAACTTGACAGGAATACTCAATATGCCCAAATGTGAACACAGATGGAGTTTGGGGGAAACAGATCTTGACATTTGGGAGTTGTAGTTACTAGGATGTATAGTTCACCTACAATCAAAGAGCATTCCGAACCCCACCAATGATGGAATTGGGACTATCATCCCACACATAACCCCCATGACCCACAGAAAATTCTGTGTTTTCTGGTGGTCGTTGGTGACCCTTCTGACACCCCCGGTGACCCCCCCCCCCCCGGGTCTTGACTTCCCAGGTTGAGAAATGCTGCCTTCAGGCCAACGCCCTTCACCAGGGCAAGAAAACATAATCAAAGCCCTCCTGACAAAGGGGCATCCAGCCATTCACACACACACACATATGTATATGACAGATGCAGTATCAAAGATTTGAAAAGGACCCCTAAAGAAGGACAATTATATGTTGCATGTTCCAGAGTAGGCAAACCAGACAATCTCCACATCAACACTGACAAAGAAACAGCAAGAAATACTGTTTACCCACAAGCAGAAAGACATTACATAGATTACAAAACAACACTTTCTCATTACTTTATTTTCCAAATCACCAGACTGGGCCACAGCAACACGTGGCAGGGGACCACTAGTCTCTCATAAAAAGACATTATGTGAGTCGATGCCACTGATTACATGATTGTAAATATGTTGTTCTGAATTACAAAGAGTAAACTACTTGTTCTTTATTAATCATCTGTGTGGCATATTCTCTTCTCTGGCAAGACAGTGTGTGAGCTGGTCAAATGTGAACTACACATGGTTTATTTTACATCACGCCACATGAACTACCTGCGTAAATATGAGGGAGAATTTTATTAGGTATGTATTTTGTAAAATGAGAATCCATCTAATTCACATTTTCTAAACTATCAGACAGATCCAGATTCAGTTATCCTTCGGATTACACACTTTTCCACAACAGTAGTATTTAAAAACAGAGCCATGCTAGTCTCCTTTAGCCTTGTTGTAGTTTTTGTTGTTCATTCGTTCAGTCGTTTCCAATTCTTCATGACCTCATGGACCAGCCTACGCCAGAGCTCCTTGTCGGCCATCACCAGCCACAGCTCCTTCAAGGTCAATCCAGTCACTTCAAGGATGCCATCCATCCATCTTGCCCTTGGTCGGCCCCCTCTTCTTTTTTCCTTCCATTTTCCCCAGCATAATTGTCTTCTCTAAGCTTTCCTTTCTTCTCATGATGTGGCCAAAGGACTTCATCTTGGCGTCTGCTATCTTTCCCTCCAATGAGCAGTCGGGCTTTATTTCCTGCAGTATGAACTGGTTGGATCTTCTCACGGTCCTAGGCACTCTCAGAACATTCCTCCAGCACCACAGTTCAAAAGCATCTATCTTCTTTCGCTCAGCCTTCCCAGTGGTCCAGCTCTCACATCTGAAGGTGACTATGGAGAATACCATTGCTTTAACTATGTGGATCTTTAGTCTATGACATATAAATGAACCCTAAGCATCTTTCAGACTGAGAAAAATAAACTGTAAAGGTAAGCTTTCATTGGCTCCATCAGAAAGAAGGGGACTGAAGATAGAAATGTCTTTTTCTCTGTTAGTCTCAAATTGCTTTATAGCTTTTGATATTTCTCCTGAAGTTTACCATGCAGTTTTCACACTAAAAAATGTATTAAAATGAATCTACAAGGGGAATAACAGCACTCCATGCAGTCATGCCGGCCACATGACTTTGGAGGTATCTATAGACAAAGTCAGCTCTTCGGCTTAGAAACAGAGATGAGCACCAACCCCCAGAGTCGGACACGAGTGGACTTAATGTCAGGGGAAAAACTTTGCTACTAAGGGAAATTTGCTTCCAAAATGCTATAAAATACAGAAGATGCATTCAAAAATTCATATTTGAGGGGAATCGTGGACAAAAACAAGTGTTTAATCATAGTCTGATGTGAAACAAGTTTGTCTGAATGCATGCAAAACTCCCATCGAACACTAAGTCCAAACTGAATGCCTTTACTTCATCTTGGTGACAAACTTTTTAGACACGCATCATTTTGCGACACAGTAATTCAGTTTTACTAGCAAACTGGAGGTTAAACTAAACCCTTATGAAAGATATGGACACATATATACATTGGAATAACAAAATATATGGAACCTCACATATCTCATTAAAATATTCCATTTATATACTTTAAATATCTTATTTCTGGCTTATTTCACATAGGCAAAAAGGATTCTCCTTATGTTCACATGACACACAGGAGCAAATTTTTCAACTTTTGTTTATTTGGGATGGAGGGTTATTTATTACAGAATAGTTTTTACTGATTATGAAAGAGATCAGATCAATGTGTTGTCAAAGGCTTTTATGGCCAGAATCACTGGGTTGCTGTGAGTTTTCCAGGCTGTATGTCCATGTTACAGAAGCATTCTCTCCTGACGTTTCACCCACATCTATGACAGGCATCCTCCTGGAACATGACAATAAGTCCAGAAAACTCACAACAATCCAGAGATCAGATCAGTTCAGATCAGATAATGTCAGGTGGATCTTTTCATCACTAGCAGCAATGGCTTTGTGGTGGTTAGCCTAGTTACACAGCACTCAGTGCCTGACATTCAACTGATATGGCAGGCTGGCTTCATTTGGGATATGTGTGCGGCAAGTCTCTGCAATAACAGTATTGCCTTAGTTTTGCAGTCTGCCAGGTATTATTGACTGAAGTTTCAGACTATCAGGGCCCTTTCACACCATGAATTGCAGAGTTACAATTCTAGTTTAGCTGTATGACTGCATCCTGTAAAATCTTGGGGTTGTGGTTTGAAGAGGTCTCAGCTAAGAATTCTAAATACTCTTTCCTAAACTACAAATCCCAGGAGTCTAAAGGATGCCCCCAGGGCAATTAAAGTGGAACATCAATGCTATAATGCTGTAGATCACTCAGATATTTTATCCAAGTATCTAAGAATCAGTATGATATTCTCAGGACATGTTGCATGTTCCAAGTAATGTCACTTTTGGTAGGTATTATTATCATTATTAGTATTAGTATTATTATGGTAGCAATGGTGGTGGTATTGCAAAGTGATTAACGGCAAAAAGCAATGCACTCACACAAATTATGTGTCTTGATTTTTCATTAACTAATTTCCTTGAGTATTGAAGGGCACCTTGGCTGTCATACAGGACTTTGTATGCCAAAAAGGAAAGTTGAATCAGCAGGGGATTTGGAATAGCAAAATTAGTTTGTTCACAACGGTGTTGTTGTTTTAAAAAAAACAGGTAAATTACACAGTCTGCAGAAACAGCAGTTGCTTCTCTGGATGCCAATTAAACAGACTCATCGGAGTGCCGTGTTATAGATATTTGCATGTTGCAAACACTGCCTTCTAGTTTCACCATGAAAGGCTGCAAACATTGACAGAGCTCTCAGCCTTTTGTGCCGCAAACCATTCATTCAAGTTGAAACCACTTCTCAAAGTGGTTTGCTTCAGCATTCAAACCACTCTTCTGGCACAAATATCCTGTTGTCACCCACAGGTTTCTTCCAACGTGATTTTAAAAGGTATTTTTTTTTGTTTACCTTTGTATCCTCGGAGCTAACTACGGCATACATGATGGCATACACAACATCTCCAGTTTTCACAAAAGCTCTGAAAAGCAATATGGTAGGAGAGAGAATAACTATCAAGGTCATGCTGTAAAATCCAAGACTGTGGGTCAAATGACAGGTTCGTCAGGAGGCTAGCAGAGAGAAAAAACCCTCCTTTTCATTTGAAACAATGTAGTTCTGGGGATGGAGGGAGCCACCATGCAGATTGCAGAAATGAAAGCAAACCCTTCAGCTTTCTCTCTGAATCAATTTTTCATTCCAAAATGATTCTCCATTTCTATATTTTTCCCAAACCGGGGAAGAGGGAATTTTATGTTAGATAAATGCCGTCCGTATTCATATTTTGAAAAGATTTACATTGTCATTACATCAAATCAGGGGCAGAAGAAATGTTACTGGCCACAGGATTGTTTTTGTGGATTCTAGGACTTGAATGTCTTTCCTCACTGTGAGAGGAGGGCAGATCAATGTTTTTCAGGCTTGGTGTGGTAAAAGCATTTGCCAAGCGCTGCCAAGGGCCAGTCCAGCCTCCTGATCCTCAGCTGTTCCCTACCCCTGATTAGATGTACTTCCATAGTGAGTAAGATTTGTAGGCGATCTCATATAACCCCATGTCTTCCCATTCTTTTAGCATATTCTGCAATGCTGCTGCTTCTAACAGAAATATTTTTTGTAAGGAATAGATGCCAACATCCACATCCTCCTCCTTGCATTGTGGGCATGATGCGCAGATGTTGGATGGGAGCCAGAAACACCATGAATTCCATCTGATGCCAGGAAATAAATAGTGTAAAGGTAAAGGCTTCTCCTTGACATTAAGTCTAGTCATGTCCAACTTTGGGGGATGGTACTCATCTCCATTTCTAAGCCGAAGAGCTGGCGTTGTCCATAGATGCCTCCAAGGTCATGTGGCTGGCATGACTACATAGAGCGCCGTTACCTTCCCACTGCAGCGGTACCTATTGATCTAATCACATTTGAATGTTTTCAAACTGCTAGGTTGGCAGAAGCTGGGGCTAACAGCAGGAGCTCATCCTGCTCCCCGGATTCGAACCACCAACCAAAGTCCTTTCACCAGTAAAGAAGCTGCTCTGAATGTCCAAATTCTCTTGATGAGTCAATCTTTAGGAAGGACAGGGATGGGGTTATGCAGGTTCACAGCTTGGATGTGATCCTGGATTCATCGCTGAGCCTGGAACCCCAGGTTTCAGCAGTGACCAGGGGAGCATTTGTACAGTTATAACTTGTGCGCCAGCTGTGCCCGTACCTTGGGAAGTCTGACTTGGCCACAGTAGTCCACGCTCTCATTATATCCCGTATAGACTACTGGAACACGCTCTACGTGTTGCCTTTGAAGACTGTCCAGAAGCTTCAAATGGTCCAACGGATGGCAGCCAGATTAATAACAGGAGTGACACTCAGGGAGCATACAACTTCTCTGTTGTGCCAGCTCCACTGGCTGCCAGTCTGCTACCAGGCACAATTCAAAGTGCTGGCTTTAGCCTATAAAGCCCTAAACAGTTCTGGCCCAACTTACCTGTCTAAACGAATCTTCCCTTTTGAACCTGCTAGGACTTTAAGATCATCCGGGGAGGCCCTGCTCTCGATCCCGCCTGCGTCACGAACACGTTTGGTAGGGACGAGAGACAGGGCCTTCTCAGTGGTGGCCCCTCAGCTATAGAACGCCCTTCCTGGGGACATTAGATCAGCCCCCTCCCTCTTAACATTTTGAAAAAGAGTCCAGACTTAGTTGTTTGAGCAAGTGTTTGAAAATTAAAGGTAAAAGACATAGGAATTGAAACGGCTGGACGACGAGATGGGACAATGTTTTTTTATTAAGAGATGCAAATGATGTATGTTTTAATATTCTTGTTATGGTTTTATATTATGTATTAATGTTTTTAAATGTTTCGTGGTGTTTTGGGGCATTGAATTGTTGCCATTGTAAACTGCCCTGAGTCACCTGAGGGCTGAGAAGGGCAGTATACAAACACAGCAAATAAACAATAAACAAATAAATAAATAAGACAAGAAGAGCCCTTTTGAGTCAGATCACTGGCCTATTAAATCCAGCATGCTAGGTGCAGCTAGGAGTCTATGGGAAACACACAAGCAAGACATGAAGTGAATAGTAGTAGAAACAAATCTATGCAGCATTTTGGAAAGACAATTACTGGAACTGCGATTCGACGGATGAGACTGATTGACTATTTTAATTATTGTTCTACTGTTTATGGATGTATTTTAATTTGATTTATATCTAACTGTAATTGTATAATTGTAATTGTTTGTGCTGGCATTGAATTTTGCCATTACCTATGTGGAAACCGCTTTGAGTCCCCTTCGGGGTGAGAAAAGCGGTATACAAATACTGTAAATAAATAGTTCCCTCTTGTTCTTTCTTCCTAGCAACTATTATCCAAAGGTACAGTTGTGACTGTTGATGCTCATGTCCATGGGGTACTGAATCCATTCAAATTTTAACCCAAATGTTAAAAAAACTATCCAAGGTGCTGAAGCTATAGCAGGTTAGGATTCAGCACCTTGGATAGCTCTTTTACCATCTGGAACAGTGGTTCTCAACCTGTGGGTCCCCAGATGTTTAGGCATTCAACACCCAGAAATCCTAACAGCTGGTAAACTGGCTGGGATTTCTGGGAGTTGTAGGCCAAAACATCTGGGGACCCACAGGTTGAGAACCACTGATCTGGACTAACATTTAGGGGGATTCATTGCCCCACTGATACTTAAGTCTCCAGTCTCTATTAGCAGCTATTTATAGTTCTATTCCCCAAGAATTATTTTAATACCAACTAAAATGGTCATAAAACTGTCATTTTCCCACCACCACATCCTTTTGGAGCAATTTTCATTGTTTAATCGGCATTACTATACATCAATCTAAACCCCTCATGGGTGAAATGAAATATCACTTTCATGAAATATGGCTATCCCAAACTGATGAAGAAAGCATAAAAATCTGCCAACCACATATAATCACATAATATGATAATGAGAATGACGTTATCGGTGAAATCATCTCCTTTTGATATCCAGAAAACTCCAACAGAAATAACATGTCTGGCGATATGGATGGAGTAACGCAAAGCCCCATGCCTTTAAATGCAAGATAGTGCAATGCAGACATATGGAGTTATCCACAGTCTTCTTTTTAAATGCAGTTCAAATTACTATAATTTTCTACCTGTCTCCTGCCATGCTCCTAAATATACTGGAATTTCTCCACAGTACTTTAATGAGTAGCTTAATCAGAGGTATAATTTACTACGATTTCAGTGAAGCTTTCTGAATACATATGAGAACGTTTTAAGAGATGCAGTTCTATTTTTCATTGTTTACCTGCTAGCTTCATGTCTTTAAAAGGGCTTCTCCCTTCTCTCTTCCACCCACTATATTGCAGCCTATTATGTTTAATTTTACTTGTACTGTTGTTTTTGAAAATATCTCTGTGCTGTTCAGGGGTTTTTTAAGGATGTGAAAGCCATTTGCTGGAGAAAGCTTTCCAGGTAGACACCCACAACGATTCTGAACTCAAATGAATGCCACCAATTCCAAGTCGAAGCAAGAATCCCATCTAGTAAATGAGGCTTTCAGAACATAAGAACAAAATTTTGAATTGTTAATGTTTTGCAAGACAAGAGGATGTTATGTTTCTTTAGTGTGTGCCCATGCTATCATAGAATCATAGTTGGAAGAGAACTTATGGGCCATCCAGTCCAACCCCCTACCAAGAAGCAGGAAAATTGCATTCAAAGCACCCCCGACAGATGGCCATCCAGCCGCTGTTTAAAGTCTTCCTCTACCACACTTTGGGACAGAGAGTTCCACTGCTGAACAGCTCTTACAGTCAGGAAGTTTTTTCCTAATGTTCAGGTTGAATCTCCTTTCTTATAGTTTGAAGCCATTGCTCCGTGTCCTAGTCTCCAGGGCAGCAGAAAACAAGTTCACTCCCGCCTCCCTATGACTCCCTCTCACATATTTATACATGGCTATCATGTCTCCTCTCAGCCTTCTTCAGGCTAATCAAGCCCAGCTCTTTCAGCCGCTCCTCATAGGGCTTGTTCTCCGAAGCCTTGATCATTTTAGTCATCCTCCCCTGGACACATTCCAGCTTGTCAATATCTCTCTTCAATTGTGGTGCTCAGAACTGGACACAATATTCCAGGTGTGGTCTAACCAAGGCAGAATAGAGGAGTAGCATGACTTCCTTGCTATGTTCAAGAATTCACTGAAACATGCTATGCTTCTTTCATTTATTTTTCTTTCCCACATGATATGCTCAGTTTCAGGCTCCTTATAAGATGAAAATACTGGTTGGTCATTTGGCAACAAGAACGGGGATGTATGTATTTGTCTGTTTCATTGGTTATCCAGTGTTGCTCTGATAGGATGACTACTAGGATTCTTTGGCCTCAGTCCCATTGATGCTCCTAATTAAATGTGCATCTACACTTTAGAATTAATACAGTTTGACACCACTTAAACTGCCAGGGTTCAATGGTATGGGATCATGGGATTTGTAGTTTGGTGAAACACCTGCACTCTTTGGCAGAGAAGAGAAGACTTTGTAAAGCTACACTTCTCATAATTCCTTTGCACTGAGCCATGGTAGTAAAATTTGGCCAAACTGCATTTTTTTTTGTCATGTCAGGAGCAACTTGAGAAACTGCAAGTCACTTCTGGTGTGAGAGAATTGGCTGTCTGCAAGGACGTTGCCCAGGGGATGCCCGGATGTTTTGATGTTTTATCATCCTTGTGGGAGGCTTCTCTCATGTCCCCGCATGGAGAGCTGGAGCTGATAGAGGGAGCTCATCCGCACTCTCCCCGGATTTGAACCTGCGACCTGTTGGTATTCAGTCCTGCCGGCACAGGGGTTTAACCCACTGTGCCACCGGGGGTAGTGTATATACAGTGTAGATGCACTAAATTTACCTACATGTTAACTCCTCATCCACTGACGGATTCAATGGGACTACTCTAAAGATGACTTACTCTCAGGTATTTATTTTATTTATTTACAGTATTTATATTTTGCCCTTATCTTCCCAAAGGGGACTCAGAGCAGATCATAGAACACATATATGGCAAACATTCAGTGCTGTTATATACTGAGTATAAGTACCAAAACATCATGTTTTACAACAAATCAACAGAAAAAACAGTTCAATACACGGTAATGTTATGTAGTAATTACTGTACTTATGAATTTAGCACCAAAACATCACGATGTATTGAAATAGCTGTGGATCTGAGTGGGAAGCAGACTATGTTGGATGATACAGAAGGTTGGATTAGCAAAGATTGGATAAGCGAGACTCTATTGTATATATAGACTTTCGCATCTTCAGTATCTTGGAGGCTGTGCTCAGTTCCAGCTACGGGGAGGGGGGGGGGGTGCTGTCGCTCCACTTTCCCTGACGACAAGCTTTGTTCGTAAACTTCCTCGATCGAATCACTGCCATTTTTCTGGCATTTCTTTATGGGTGCTTAAGAGGTACCTACTCACATTGCTCTTTTCAAAACTGCTAAGTAGGCAGAAACTGGGCTAAAGGCCAGGAGCTCACCCTGGCCCAGGTTTCGAACTGTCAACCTTTTGGCAGTTAACCTGCTGTGCTAAAACCTTGCCCAATGACTGATTTCTTCCAGTTTGCCACAAGAATACACTGAGGATTTTGAAGATGGACATAAACATGTATGGCTCATCCAAATGGTCAGCATAAGCTGAGGATGATGTGTTATGCATACAATAGCTTTTTGAGCACGTCCCCAGATGTTCAGTGCAATATCAGGCATGTCTACTGAAATATACAATCCTCAACTACAGTTTATTCTCTAATATTTTTCAAGCATTTTTTATTAAATAAAACTGTTTATTTTAGTTATGGTACATAACAGATATTCAAATCATGGCAGATATAATCAGGTTACAATATTTTTGATGTATACATGTCTGTATATATTTTTCAAGCATTGTAGCCATATTGTTTGATTCTTTGGGTGTGGAAACAGGGAGAGTTATACCATTAAATATTATTTTATGTCCTAGTATCATTCAGGAACACTGTCCTACAAATGTCAACATCCTTATGTATTGTGAAGGATAGGATTTGTAATCAAATACATCTAGAGGTCACTATATTTGGGGCGGGGGACTTGAAAATGCAAACACAAAAAAGAAAACGGCTACTGTTTGCTGTTTTTCTGTGTTTAACTGCCATTCTTAAAACTATATCTGAATCATTTGGTGCTATCTTTTGTTTATTTAAAATCTAGACTCACGGAAACATTTCCTTCCTCCCTTGACTTCTTCTTCCTCCTCCTCCTCCTCCTCCTCCTCCTCCTCCTCCCCCCCCTCTTCTTCTTCTTCTTCCTCCTCCTCCTCTTCTTCTTCTTCTTCTTCACAGTTTCTATCCACTTTCTATGTATATCTATACTCCAAATCTTTAGACAAGCATAAAAACAAACTTCACATAGCACTCAGAGAATGCAAATATGACATGAACCTGAAAAAAAAGTGTTTCAATGCTTTTCTTAGGGCCTGAGTAGCCACATCCTGTTTGCCTGGATGAGAAAACAAAAGATAAACTTTCAATAACCTTGGCAGGTCAAAGGGACCAGAGTTCTGAGTTTGGAATAAAAAGTGTGTGTCATCTCTTAAATTTATCCATAACAACTGACCACAAGTTTATTCTCTGTTTTGGAAAGGTGTTTCTTTTCTTTTTCTTTTTATCCAGTGGGCTTGCACACGTCAGCAATGCACAGGGATGAAATGCAGAGCTGGTTTGAACTGACTGGTTTTTTCTTTTCTTTTTAATTTTTAAATCTTCTACGACTTTTCAGAACCCATTTAAAATTTGCAGTTTTCCAGTTCAGAAGAGCTTTGTTAAAGAGCAAGTTCAAAAGTGGGTTATTGAGTCCAGTTCAGCCTTTGCTGGACTTTCTCTTTCTCTGAACTAATCATACCTTCCTCCTCTTCCTCTTCCTACCTTTTTCCCAATTTGGGGTTCATGTCAGTCTACAATACTTAAATATAGATAAAAATCCACAGCCTACGAATGTTTTTTTAAAATGCAATTTAAACTTTTCCTGTGCCTTCTCACAGAAGATCCAACCAGTCCATACTTCAGGAAATAAAGCCCAATTGCTCATTGGAGGGAAGGATATTAGAGACAAAGTTGAAGTACTTTGGCCACATCATGAGGAGATAGGAAAGCTTAGAGAAGACAATTATGCTGGGGAAAATGGAAGGAAAAAGAGGGGCCGACTAAGGGCAAGATGGATGGATGGCATCCTTGAAGTGACTGCTTTGACTCTGAAGGAGCTGGGGGAGGTGATGGCCAACAGGGAGCTCTGGCGTGGGCTGGTCCATGAGGTCACAAAGAGTAGGAAACGACTGAACGAATGAACAACAACGTGCCTTCTCACTTACAGAAACCCTAAAGCAAACCTGTCATCGGGTTTTCTTGGCAAAATTTAATCAGAAAGCATTTTCCCTTGCCTTTCTCTGAAGCTAGGTAGGTAGGTAGTCCCCTGACATTAAGTCCAGTCATGTCTGACTCTGGGGTGTGGTGCTCATCTCCATTTCTAAGCCGAAGAGCCAGCGTTGTCTGTAGACCCCTCCAAGGTCATGTGGCCGGCATGCCTGCATGGAGCGCCGTTACCTTCCCGCCGAAGCGGTACCTATTGATCTACTCACATTTGCATGTTTTCGAACTGCTAGGTTGGCAGAAGCTAGGGCTGACAGCGGAAGCTCACGCCGCTCCCCGGAATCGAACCTGCGACCTTTCGATCAACAAGCTCAGCAGCTCAGTGCTTTAACCCACTGCGCCACCGGTGGCTCTCTCCTCTGAAGCTAAGAAAGTGTGATTTGACAAGAGTCACAAAGTATGACTTGCCTGACTGGCCCTTGTAGCTCGGATTTGAACCCTGGTCCCAGCCCAAAGTGCTACAATTGTGCGGCATGAAAGGGACTGGACATCTTTCAAATCATCCCGCAGACTCATGGATTTTCCTTTTTCTAATTGACCAGACTGCGGAGGCTCAACTACTATGATGACAAAGACAAGATCTTCTCTCATATCTGCAATGAAAACATAAATGGCTGTAATACCAAGTCCAGAATACAAGCAGTCCCTGAGTTACATACATTTGACTTACAAACAACTCATAGTTAAGAACGGGGCTGAGACAACAGGAAGTGATAGAAATCTACCCCTCAAAAGGGAAATTCACCCTGAAGGAGTTATCACGGGGAAAAGGTGTCTCAACTGAACTTTATCACCAATCCTTGTTTCCACAACAAACCACATTTTTCAAAACCCAATTATCACAGGGACAGAAAGTGAAATCTTCTGAATAGGGGCACAGACAGCAAAACACACACTTGGCTGGAGTTAAAATAAAAAATGTACCTCTTCCGACTTACATTCAAATTCACTTTGTTTGTAACTTGGGAAGTGCCTGTACTTCGAGTGGCTGATACTGGTCACTGACCCAAAATACCTTTTCTGATGTTGCAGAAGGATCCCCTTGTGTTCCACCTTTTTCCCAAGAGTAGCCAGATAGTTTCCTGATACAGTCATTGATGTACTTTGCCCAGCACACTGCCTGGGTTTCCTTGCACACTTAAGAAACAAAGGACATCCTTTGCTTGCTTCCTTTATTTATCTAACTATGTATTTATTTGCACAAAGAGTTTGTGAAAGTCTACTCTCCATTACATATGCAAACAAAAGGATTTCGGGACTTCCAGTGCTCTGAAAACAGCCCGGAAACAAAACAGCGAGTGCTATTTTATCACTCGATGCTGGTGATGTAGGCTGATATCGTATACACTTTGTGTGAATACCAAGTTATTCATTGTTGTTGCTCTCAATGAATAACTTGAGAGCTTAGCACAGCAATCTAAACCACTGTGCTGCAGTTCAAGCCCAGGTCAGGGTGAGCACCCAAAGTTAGCCCCAGCTCACCTGCCCACCTAGCAGATCGAAAGCAGAAATGCAAGTAGACAAATAGGGACCACTTTTAGCAGGGAGGTAATAAAGGCGCCCTTGGTCAGAGGAAAGCTTCTCAATATGGAAGATGGAGTGACAGGATGCACACCCCACACACATCTGTGACCGGAGTCGAGCACAGCCTCCAAGACGCCAGAAATAAGATAGGAAAAACTGCCTTTACCTCTGTTTGTGTTGTCTGTCTTTAATTGTATAATCAATATTGAACGTTTGCCTTATGTGTGTTCTGTAACGCTGCTCTGATTCCCCTTCGGGGTGAGAAGAGCAGAGTATAAATCTATATAAATAAAAATGTAATGTTGGTTTGTGGGATTAACATAACTCAAAAACCACTGGATGAATTGACACCAAATTTGGACGCAAGATACCTATCAGGCCAACGAGTGACCATCATTCATAAAAGCACTGAAAAACACAGTGAAAGAGACTTAAAAAGCCAAAAAACAAAAAATGCAGAAAACCATACACTCACACATATATGCAAACACATTATATACACATATACACAAATATATACACACACAAAACACACATACACAGACTGGGCCACAGTAACGTGTGGAAGGGAGGGCTAGTACTGTAAATAAATTTACATGAGCAGACAGTACTAAATCTTTGACCATTGAAATCGTCCATTGTGGAATTTTCTTTTTTTTATCCTCACTTACCTGTTCAACCAAAATCTGGATCCACCAAAATGATAACTGCTAGAAACTTGTCCAAAAGCCACTGGTATTTGCTGCTTTAGTTCAGACAGAAGGCAATTATATTCAAGCAACTGACTCAGAGTCTGACTCAATACACAACTTCCCAGCATCTTTGATTAATGCGGTCAAAGCTATGATCTCTCTGTGACCCATAATATTCTCACCCACCCAACCACAACACTTAGAAGAAACAAAAGCCATGCCCTTCAGCCAATATGTTTTCTGGGAGGTGAACAGTGGGTGCCAAGATTTCAGTATATATAGATTTTTATTCCTCTTCAGTCACAGGGGAAACATTTTGGTCAGAAAAATAATCTGGGTCAGGACCATTCCACACTTCTGTCCAGAAAACCAGTTTCTTTTTCCACGCTGAGTAACATACTGCTTGGCATTTCGATTTTGGGTTTTAGCCTTTAAGAGGTCACAACATTTAACTCATCTGTCTTTCCAGGCAATGCATTTCAAAGTACTTCATGTCTTCTTTTTCTAACAGCTGATAACAATCGCCACTAAGGAATCTCTTCAAGATAAGAAATCTTTATTTAACCTTGCAGAGACATGTTTGTTTAGCCAATAGTACTTTGCATTGCCTGGGTTTCTTCCTATGTATTTTGGTTGGTCACTAACACCATGGTTTCTAACCTGCTTTGATCATTAACATTCATTTCCCTGGAGTTCTTCAGGTGCCTGTTTGAGAAGTAGTGTGCAGCTTTGATGGAGCCAGAGTTGCCAACCTTCAGATTCCTTGCAATAAAATAAAAAAAAATACTTTTATTTCCCCCCCCCCCCCCCACCCCATTGGGTCAGGTCACAATCCCTCAAACTGTTGAAGGGCCGGATTATAATTTGAAAAAAACATGAATGAATTCCTATGTGCACACTACACATATCATACAGGTTTTTCTTTTGCTCCTGACACGACAAAAAAAAAACTACACATATCTTATTTGTAGTGCAAAAGACACTTAAAAACAATACAATAATTAAAATGAAGAACAATTTTATCAAATATAAACTTATTAGTATTTCAATTAGAAGTGTGGGCCTACTTTTGGCTGATGAGATAGGGTTGTTGTTGTTGTTGTTGTTGTATGCTTTCAAGTCACTTCAGATTTAGGTTGACCCTGAGCAGGGTCTGGGTAAATGACCTTGGAGGGCCGCATCCGACCCCTGGGCCTTAGTTTGAGGACCCCTGGTTTATGGCATCAGCTTCTTTTGAAGAAGAGAAGGCTGAGAGGAGATATGATAGCCATGTTTAAATATGTGAGAGGAAGCCACAGGGAGGAGGGAGCAAGCTTGTTTTCTGCTTCCTTGGAGACTAGGACACAGGACAATGGCTTCAAACTACAAGAGAGGAGATTCCATCTGAACATGAGGAAGAACTTCCTGACTGTGAGAGCCGTTCAGCAGTGGAACTCTCTGCCCCGGAATGTGGTGGAGGCTCCTTCTTTGGAAGCTTTTAAACAGGGGCTGGATGGCCATCTGTCAGGAGTGATTTGAATGCAATATTCCTGCTTCTTGGCAGGGGGTTGGACTGGATGGCCCATGAGGTCTCTTCCAACTCATTGATTCTATGATTCTATGATTCTTAATTGTGGAGTCATTTCTCAATAACTGCAGAACCACAGAAAGCTCTGTGGAAAAACACAAACTCCTACTCCCATCCAGCTGATCATTCCAGACTCCTATTGTCAGCCCAACATATTTTGCTGCTTATCCAGGACAGTCCAAATGGCAGTTTCCTTGGCACAAAAAGCATCCAAATGAAGTGACCCAAGATGTCACTCTCTCTGCCAATTCCACATGCATAAACTGGCCAGATTGTTAAGTGATTTCAGCTTGGCAAGAACCGTTGGTTTGGAAGCCCTGCGTGTCAAGCTCCCAAAGGACTGAATAAGACAGAGGTCCCTTCTACACTGCCATACGAAATCCAGATTATCTGCTTTGAACTGGATTATATGACAGTGTAGATTCATATAATCCAGTTCAATGCAAATAATGTGGATTATCTGCTTTGATAATTTGGATTACATGCAGTGCAGAAGGGGCCGGAGATGGGATGAAGGCAAAGATCAATGGCATTTATTCATCTTGGCCAAATTGGATGACAGCAGAGTCTGCGCTCCATAAACTGACAATGCAAGGATGCAAAAATATTTGTAGTACTCTGACAGCAGTTTAAAACAAAGGACTTTGCTTCCCTGGTTGCTGATGGTTCATAGATTCATAGAATCAAAGAGTTGGAAGAGACCTCATGGGCAATCCAGTCCAACCCCCTGCCAAGAAGCAGGAATATTGCATTCAAATCACCCCTGACAGATGGCCATCCAGCCTCTGTTTAAAAGATTCCAAAGAAGAAGCCTCCACCACACTCTGGGGCAGAGAGTTCCACTGCTGAACGGCTTTCACAGTCAGGAAGTTTTTCTTCATGTTCAGATGGAATCTCCTTTCTTGTAGTTTGAAGCCATTGTTCTGCTGTCATCCCCAGCTTCTGCCAACCTAGCAGTTCAAAAACATGCAAATGTGAGTAGATCAATAAGTACTGCTCCGGTGGAAATGATAATGGCTGGCTAGGATCCACTCCTTGATAGGTACAGGAGCATCCTCCATTGTCACTGCTGATTGGATCCAGTCACAGGGAAAATTACTAAACTATAATTGCTTGTTTTGAAGTCTAGTGGGTGTTTTTGTAGTGTGGGAGGAGAGGAATGTGGCTGGGTTGAAGAAAATGGGATTTGATGGCTCTGTTCCTGTCTGGACAATGGATTTCAGCTGGTCATATAATGGATGCCAAGGGTGTTGGCATAGCTTCAATAGGAACCCAATGGAGGAGGTCCAATCTGGCATATGGTATTAGGAAACAATCCCAGGAATAAAGTGAGACAAAATCTGGGAGAAAGAACTTTGCTTATTTATTTATTTACAGTATTTATATTCCGCCCTTCTCACCCCGCAGGGGACTCAGGGCAGATTACAATGTACATATACAGGCAAACATTCAATGCCTTAGACACACAACACATATAGATAAACAGTCAGAGGCTATTTAACATTCCAACTTTTTCTGGCGACCAGGGGAGCTGTTGCTTCAACGTCCATCTGCGACACTGATGAAGTACTTCCTCATTCCCGGCATGCTCGCTGATCTTTATGGCCTCGTAAATTAATTAAATTAGCCTCCCCACAAAGTGGTACCTAAATTTCCTACTTGACAGATGCAACTGTCTTTCGGGCTGAAAAGGTCAACAACAAGCTACACATATTTGGTCGGAAGCTCACTCCAACTCGGGCTGGCTTCGAACTCATGACCTTTTGGTCAGTAGTGATCTTAATGCAGCTGACACCCAGCCAGCTGCGCCAAAGCCCCGGTGCTTCTTCCTAAGACCATTATGCATCTCCCTGTGCATTGTGAGGGGACTAGGGCTTTTCCTTGAACTAAATGTTGAGACATGCCCAGAGGTGTGGGACGAATATGTGGTGCTTGTGCACCTTAATTCATTGGGAAGTCACCTAAAACTGAGAAAAAGTCATTGCAGGCTCCGTTGCTAGTGCTTATGGAGTCGCAGATTACGAGGTTTGTTTTGCAGTCCTGGTTTAGCTAAATCATACAAACAGGACAACATATTGAGCTGCACCTGTCAATGGCAGGATAGCTTACAGGTCACAGGACAGGGTACATCGTACATGTCACCCTTCTCCAACATCTTGTCCCACTTCTGAAGCTTCTATCCATTTGATACCCAAAGTGGCATTTTCACTCTGCCTATGATAGTAGAGTTGATTCTCTACATTTGCAGTTTAGACTTCTATGGATTTTATCACTCACAGATTTGATGGTAATATTATTTCTAGAAATCTGTATATTGTCCAGTGCAATTCTATAGTGGAGGGGGGAGAGAGATTTATTTCAATATCAGTAGATAAGGTAAGGTTTTCCCCTGAAGTTTAATCGTGTCCGACTCTGGGGTGTGATGCTCATCTCAATTTCTAAGCCAAAGAGCCGGCGCTGTCCGCAGACACCTCCAAGGTCATGTGGCCAGCATGACTGCATGGCGCACCGTTACCTTCCCTCCGGAGCGGTACCTATTGATCTACTCACATTTGCATGTTTTCGAACTGCTTGGTTGGCAGAAGCTGGGGCTGACAGTGGAAGCTCATGCCACTCCCCAGATTCGAACCTGTGACCTTTCAGTCAACAAGCTCATCAGCTCAGCACTTTAACCCACTGCGCCAACAGGGTTCCCCTTATCAGTAGATAATGAACAATTAAAATAACATTTTTTAATTGTGGTTTTTCACTTCAATGGGAGTCCTGTACCCCAGCAAATGTGGAGATATGACTTTTGGTTCTGAGCATAACACTCATACAGAGGCTGGTGACTTTAAAAGTGTATGGGTTATATTATTTAGACAGTGATTCGTGCCTTCATCTTTTCCATGTTCACATGGGCAGAACATTCACCCTGTCGTAATGCAACCTGTCATACTTGCTGCAGAAAGAGCTGACACACGCAAATAGATATCCATGTGTTGTACATCAATTAGACATCCAAGAATTCTGCTTGTTGTTGTTCATTCATTCAGTCGTCTCCGACTCTTCGTGACCTCATGGACCAGCCCACGCCAGAGCTCCCTGTTGGCCGTCACCACCCCCAGCTCCTTCAAGGTCAGTCCAGTCATTTCAAGGATGCCATCCATCCATCTTGCCCTTGGTCGGCCCCTCTTCCTTTTTCCTTCTACTTTCCCCAGCATAATTGTCTTCTCTAGGCTTTCCTGTCTCCTCATGATGTGGCCAAAGTACTTCAACTTTGTCTCTAGTATCCTTCCCTCCAGTGAGCAGTCGGGCTTTATTTCCTGGAGGATGGACTGGTTGGATCTTCTCGCAGTCCAAGGCACTCTCAGCACTTTCCTCCAGCACCACAGCTCAAAAGCATCGATCTTCCTTCGCTCAGCCTTCCCTAAGGTCCAGCTCTCACATCCGTAGGTTACTACAGGGAATACCATGAATTTGACTATGCGGATCTTCGTTGCCAGTGTGATGTCTCTACTCTTTACTATTTTATCGAGATTGAATTCTGCTACTCTTAATGAAAGTTTCTTTCACCACATTTCTACCATTTTAGTTACTTCAAACATCAGCTGAGCATTCATTAGGCATCCAAAGACATGGATAGGATAGAATCATGCAAAACAATGAGCTAAAACATTATACATGTACAAGACTTTCCATATGTATATATTTTGTACATCTGCAGCTTTGTATGAATATTCATTCCCAACTTTTACACTTTTGCTGACGCCACCTCGGCACTGAGTGTTTCGTTAGCAAATTTAATAATCTCAGCATTTGAAAGTAACAAATTAGAAGGAATTTCAAGTGAGCGGTTTGCATGGCTCATTGGACTTCTAAACTGATGGGATTGTTACGGTAGGTTGACTTGCACAATATGAGTTTGCTACCTAGTCATTGTTATTTCGCTTACGCAACTCTTTTGCATGTGGAGAATCTTGATTTGCATTTTTGGAAGCTTTGTGACATGCTTTTAATATTAAAATGCATCAATTGGGGTTGATTTTTTTTATCATGAGCTAGGAAAAGAAACTTCTTTTATATTGGCATACCTTCTCAATGTCTGTCTCTACCTTCACCAAGTAGCAGCTACTAATGAAAGGACCAAGGCAGTAACATCTCCAGTCCATTCTCTGTTCAGATATCAGCCAGCATGCAAACAGCTTAAATCAAGAAACAGCTTCATAAGATTGAGATAGATACTCGCAGGAATATCTCAGCAAGCAAGATTCCAAAAGTGGCAGGCTAAAACCCAGCACCTTAATCAGTAGCTGAGATCAGATGAGGAAACTCCCTCCTGGTGACACAGAAGATTGGGCAATCTGGAAGGTACTGAACAAGCTGCACTCTGACACCATAAGATGCAGAGCCAACCTTAAGAAATGGGGCCACAAAGTGGAGTCCATGACATGCGAGTGTGGAGAATAGCAAACCACAGACCACCTACAGCAATGCAACCTGAGCCCTGCCACGTGCACAATAGAGGACTTCTCACAGCGACATCAGAGGCACTCCAAGTGACCAGCTTCTTGTCAAAGGGCCTTTAGCATAATGCCAAGTGTCAAACTTTGAGTTTTTGAATGCATTATAACTGTACCCTCAACTTGCTTCTGACACAATAAATACCTTCAACACAAACATTGTCTCACTACACTCCGAGAGTCACACAAGGACGCACCAGTGACTTCCTATCATAGTAAGAAAAAGGGACAAATAATGGCTAAAGTTTATTTGGTGTAAGGCACTAGATCCCATCTGATCTTGGAAGCTAAGCAGTGTCAGCCCTGGTTAGTACTTGGATGGAAGCCTGCCAAAGAACACCAGGTGCCCAAGTATATTTTGGAAGATGGAACTGGAAAAACTACCACTGAGTATTCCCTGTTTAAGAATACCTTGTGAAGTTAATGGACTTGCCATAAGTCAATAGGCAACATGAAGACATACATGCATACATGTCCTCAAAGGGATACCAATCAACATTTCAGTGTCTGCTCTTCATCTCTTAGCCTCACTTTACAGGATTGTGATTATGAAATAGGACATACAAGGCACTGAATTCCTTAGAAGGAAGCAGATGTGGAAATTAAGTAGCCAGATAGACAAAAGATAACATAGGTTTAAAATATCTACGTTATCACAAGGCTCCATAATGGATTATTCATTACCACAAATATCTAACAAGATATGCTTTCTTTGATCTGCTTTTGGAGACATCCAGTGCCATGTGCAACTTTTGAGAACTTAACTTTCTGGAGCTTAGGGTTCCACACAACTCAGAATATCACGGCAGAAAATCCCTCAATATCTGCTTTGAACTGGGCTGTCTGAGTCCACACTGCCATATATCCGAGTTCAAAGCAGAAAATGTGGGATTTTATTCAGCTGACAATTGCTGACAATTACAAAACCTAAAGGTTTATTTCTGTGTAGAGGGGGAATTAAAATAGTTCTTCTCTTAACCAACATATGAAGTCTTAACCAAGATATGAAGTCATAGTTCCACTGCACTTTGAAGATGAAAAAAAATATTATAGCTGGAGCCTTTTTGGACTACTGTTCACTTCTTCAGCTAGATGGAGTCAGCAAGATGGGCTCAAAGCCAACCTTAAAAACTCTGGCATAGACACTGAGAACTGGGAAGCCCTGGCCCTTGAGTGCTCCAGCTGGAGGTCAGCTGTGACCAGCAGTGCTGTAGAATTTCAAGAGGCACGAATGGAGGACAAAAGAGAGAAATGTGCCAAGAGGAAGGCATGTCAAGCCAACCCCAACCGGGACTGCGTTCCACCTGGAAACCGATGCCCTCACTGCAGGAGGAGATGTAGCTCAAGAATAGGGCTCCACAGTCACCTACGGACCCACCGCCAGAACACCAACGCTGGAGGACCATCATCCTCAGACTATGAGGGATCGCCTAAATTCAAGAAAAGGAGTCCCTTCTACACTGCCATATATAATCCAGTACAAAACAGATAATCTAGATTTTATATGGCAGTGTAGAAGGGGCCTTGGTGGTTCATTATCAGCACTCTGTATACATCTAAGGAATTTGGCTGTAGTACACAACAATGCAGATATTACAATAAGTCTTCAAGGTAGTGCAGGACTTCGGCCATGATCGTACTGATGTCAGTGTGGTATATAGTCTGAGTGTTGGACAACAATTTGAGATCATAGTTCAGTTCCCTGCTCAGCCATTGAAACTCATTGGAAGACCTTAGATGAGTCCCACACTCTAGCATCAGAAAACTCTGTAATAGGTTTACCTTAGTGTCATCACAAGTTGGAAAAAACTAACAGGCACACAACCAAACACCTTCACAACAATAACAACAAGGCAATAGTGGCAGGAAGGAAAAGGCTGGAAGGCATAGCAGCTGTGAAGGAAGTGAGACACCAAAGAAACAGGTTTCTTCTTGGACTGGTCTGCCTTCCCTTTCCAAGCCTGTGAGTCTAGTGGTCCAACAGAATCCCAGTCCTGTTGTTTTATCTACTACTAACCAACATGTTCACTGCTTTGGAAACAGCTATATTAATTAAAATATTTCAACATAAAACATTTATTGGGATCATGATTCATTAGCACTGTAGCGAGCTTTTAAAAATGTTATAATGTTAACATACAGTTGGTCTCAACTGTAGCTGGATCAAAAAGCAGTGCTATTGATCCCCAATTAAATCACAGCCAAGGAGTGGAAAGAACTTAATTAGCTGCCTTGTTGCTCAGCCAGGAATGATTGTAAATCAGATAAAAGACTGAAGATTCGCCAAAGAAGAGAAATTAACAGGAGTAAGGCAGGAGCCCCTGGTGGCGCAGTGGGTTAAACCGCTGAGCTGCTGAACTTGCTGATTGAAAGGTCGCAGGTTTGAATCCAGAGAGCAGCATGAGCTCTCACTGTTAGCCCCAGCTTCTGTCAAGCTAGCACTTAGAAAACATGCAAATGTGAGTAGATCAATAGGTACTGCTCCGGCGATACCATGCCAGCCACATGATCTTGGAGGTGTCCATGGACAACGCCGGCTCTTCAGCTTAGAAATGGAGATGAGCACCAACCTCCAGAGTCAGATACGGAAGGTCTCAGGTTTGAATCTGGAGAGCAGCGTGAGCTCCTGCTGTCAGCCCCAGCTTCTGCCAACCTAGCAGTTCAAAAACATGCAAATGTGAGTAGATCAATAGGTACCGCTCCAGCGGGAAGGTCATGCCAGCCACATGATCTTGGAGGTGTCTATGGACAACGCCGGCTCTTCAGCTTAGAAATGGAGATGAGCACCAACCCCCAGAGTCAGATACGAAAGGTCGCAGGTTTGAATCTGGAGAGCGGTGTGAGTAATGTCAGGAGCAACTTGAGAAACTGCAAGTCGCTTCTGGTGTGAAAGGATTGGCCATTTGCAAGGATGTTGCCCAGGGGGTAACCAGATGTTTCACCACCCTGTGGGAGGCTTCTCTCATGTCCCCACATGAGAAGCTAGAGCTGACAGACAGGAGCTCACATGAGAGATGGGGTGTTTTCCTGTCTACATTGGTAGATTGTGAGAGAAATTCTTTCCCCCTTGGCTGTGCTGATTGTATAAATCTGACCAAAACTGATTTGTCTATATATGACTTCTCATAGATGTGTGAGAAATTAAGAGCTGTTTACTTTGGTACAACATGAGACATAATAATTTAGGAGAAAATAACAGAGTGCATGGCATTAGTACAATTTACAGGCACTTTCCAAAGATAGCAATATGGGAAGAAAAGGGGTACTTGAATAGCTTACCCTTGAAGTTCTTCCAATGAGCAGGAGAATTATAAATAAAACCAGCAAAATAATAAATTAAGTCAACCCAGCATTAATAATTTGGCAAGACTGACTTCTCCTCCTTCTAATTTTTATTGCCTAGACTAAAGACATGTGGGAGTGGTTTGATGATTATGATTCATGTTTTAATATGGGTTGTTTTAATTGGTGTTCAATGTTTATTTGGTTCTGTTTCCAGTCTAGTTTTAACTTGAAACTCTAAATCAATTAGTCAACAGAGTGATTTTTTTTCTTATAATTTTTCTTCCAAATTATATGAGGAATGGGGGAAAGTACAAGAGTGAATGGGCGTTTTTAGCATCTTGCAACTTCATCTTCTTCCATTGTTATCTAATACAAAAAAGGTTTCTATGATGTTAAAAAAGAAAAGAAAAAAAGGAAATGTTAGTTTTGTAATTTAGAAGGAAAGAAAAGCAGTTGTACAATGTTTTGAAACAATGGCGATAGAAAAATGGGGAAACAGAAAATAGAAAGCCCTGACTAACGCTTCCTACCCTGTTTCTGCTGTGTTTTTCATAAACTATATATATATATATTTGTCATAAAACTTCTCATCTCTGAGAGATTACCTTTCCAGGATCCTGGGATGCTGTAAGTTTTCTGGGCATGTTCCAGAAGCATTTTCTCCTGACATTTTGCCCACATCTATGGCAGATATCCTCAGAGGTTGAGGAGACTGTTGGAAACTAGGCAAGTGAGGTTTATGTATCTCTGGAATGCCTAGGTTGGAGAAAGAACTCTTCTTGTCTTCTTGAGACCAGTGTGAATGTTGCAATTGGCCACCTTGATCCCTTCCAGGATACCTTGGATATCATTAGGAATCCTGTTATTCTTGCCACTGACTTCTCTATTTTTTTCCTTGTTATTCCTACATCTCTCCACTACTCCTTTTCCATTAATGCTAAAAAAATCCTCAATATTTTCATTTTCTTTTCTTCTATTAAATAGCCATTCTTCTTCAAATTTGGAAGGATCTGGTGATTGTATAAGCCTCGTCAGTTGTCCATCTTTGCCAAGTCCAACATTTTTGTAATCCATAAATCTTGGATGGGAATTTCCAGCAGTAAGCAATACCTATAAACAGTCCTTGCTCCAGTTACAATGTATAAAAAGAGCATCGTGAATTTTTTGAGTCTTGAATTTTTAAGTCCCAACAGAAGGGCTCAAGTGGTACTTTAATTCTTAAGATGGTTTCAATGTTCTTATGAATTATAATCCAGATTTTTAAAGCTTTATGACATGTCCATTACATATGGTCAAAGATTCCTTCCTTTTTATTACATGATATCTCCAACAAACATTTTTTAAACAGAATGAATTTTGTTTGGTAGACATCTAAGGTCATACAGGTCTGGTTCCAGCATACGGACAAATGTCAGAGTACTGGAAGAAGCAAAAACCACCAGCATTGAAGTGATACTCCTACGCCATCAACTCCGCTGGAGTGGCCACATTGTCCGAATCCCGATCACCATCTCCCAAAGGGGTTACTATACTCCCAATTCAAAAATGGGAAACTTAACATTGGTGGACAGGAAGAGAGATTTAAAGATGGGCTTAAAGCTAACCTTAAAAACTGTGGCATAGACACTGAGAACTGGGAAGCCCTGACCCTTGAGCACTCTAATTGGAGGTCAGCTGCAACTAGCAGTGCTGCGGAATTCGAAGAGGCATGAATAGAGGGCAAAAGGGAGAAACATGCCAAGAGGAAGACTGCATGTCAAGCCAACCCTGACTGGGACTGCCTTCCATCTGGAAACCAATGCCTTCACTGCGGAAGAACAAGTGGATCAAGAATAGGGCTCCACGGTCACCTACGGACCGACCGCCAAGACACTACACTTGGAAGGCTATCATAATCAGACAACGAGCGATTGCCTAAGTAAGTAAGTAAGTAAGTAAGTAAGTAATATTTTGCTGGGCTCTACCATGGCTGCGTCCCAGCCAAAAATGGTGCCAGAGAAAGGTGTCTTTATACCCTGAATGAAACAGCATAAGATATGAGGCACCTTTTGTAAATCATCTACCTACCTGATCTACTCAACAGCTATTTCAGGACAAATACTACAAATCCTTTCAGGAAGATTTTATGTATTTTCCTCGTTTTCTGTAGTTTACCCTGGCATTTAAAAAAACTCAATCACCACAACATATCATGCTTTCCCAAACAGATTGTTTATCCAAAGGACAAGTTCTCTTTGGATATCGTGAAGAAAATACTCTTTAGGGCACACTAACATAAATAGCTGTCCCTAAATAACCTTGGAAAACTCTGTGCACTCCAGAATTACATGGCAATCAATCCCAAGACACAAAGAAACCAGAGTTTTTTTCAGTATAGACTTTTCAAGTTAAACAATGCTTGCATTCATGCAATCTGTTGGGCTGATGTTTATCTGCTACCTTCAAATAAGCAGCCAACCTAAATGACTTCTTATTGTGCCAGTTTGCACTGCTGCATTTAAAAACAAATCATATCATTTCTCAACACCCATCACCCCTGGAGTCCCCGGTGGTGCAGTGGGTTAAACCCCCATGCCGGCAGGATTGAAGACCGACAGGTTGCAGTTTCGAATCCGGGGAGAGGCGGATGAGCTCCCTCTATCAACTCCAGCTCCTCATGCGGAGACATGAGAGAAGCCTCCCACAAGGATGATAAAAACATCAAGTCATCCAGGCGTCCCCTGGGCAACGTCCTTGCAGACGGCCAATTCTCTCACAACAGTAGCGACTTGCAGTTTCTCAAGTCACTCCTGACACGACAAAAAAAAACCCATCACCCAAAATCATCCATTTTCTGAGCTATCACATGAACAAGTGTAGTCCCCACCCACTTTTTAAATATATATGTTCATATTTAAGGCAGAATTATGATGTTACCATTAATTGTTCTAGGGTGTTCTAGTGATCACAACTTTGGTAAAAGAAAAAGGGAATTAAAAATTCAAACAGTGGCAAAAGCACAATTTCAAAAGCCAAAAATACAGTGAAGGATAAAATAAGCAAAAGTAAAGTAGAGATCTCTAGAAACTGTGCTATTCCTGCTGAATAAATTACTATTATTTAATGTATTGTCAAAGGCTTTCATGGCTGGAATCACTGGGTTGTTGTAGGGTTTTTTTTCCGGGCTATATGGCCATGTTCTAGAGGCATTCTCTCCTGACGTTTCGCCTGCATCTATGGCAAGCCTGCATCTATGTATGCTTGCCATAGATGCAGGCAAAACGTCAGGAGAGAATGCCTCTAGAACATGGCCATATAACTCGAAAAAAAGCATACAACAACCTACTATTATTTCATTACCATGCAAGAATTATACCGCAGGATTTTGGAAGATAAGTGAGGCATCAGAACTTGGTAGGACACCACCCATAGGAATGCCCATTCCCCCACATCACCAAAATGATTCATCACAGGCAAATCTGACAGATCCCATCTCAAATGTAAACAAGTGCCTTCTCCTGTTTCCATGTGTATCATGAGCTCGGAAGAAAATTTCTCCCATCTCCTGTCCCCCCGTCCCTTTCTAAACACTTATTTTAAAGTGTTTAAAACAGTTCACTGACAAAACATCACAAATGACAGTCAAATGTCTGTTAGCGTTGTATGATGGGTTCCATGGTACTTTTTCTGCAAAGTGTTTAGAAATTGGGGAGGGGGTGCGTGTTATGAACTCCTATACATCTTTTTATTTTGCTTTCTCCTCACCCATTGCTATAGCACACATCTTCAAATAAAGATTGCTTCTTATTTTTACATCTTTCACGTATCCAATTTGAGAAGGTAATTTGATAGCAGCACTGATCCCACCAGGACTCACCAGCTGCATGTGGATCCAAAAAATACATGAATAGTTTTGTAGCAAATAAAACTAATGAATATCAGATAGAAAAGTAGATAAATGGGTGGGTGGATTGACAGATAGAAGTACGTATATGCTTGGAAGAGTTAGGCCACAAATTGCATTGGTTACCGCTGCTCCTAGGGTTAGCACATGCATAGGTCCAGATGCATGCATCAACCAATCCACCTGTTGGTCAATAGCCCAACCAACCAGCCTGAAGTTCAAACCCTCATGATGACAAGTGATCTATATGGACAGATGCCCTCTTCTGGTCCCTGTGCCTCCATGGGGTGCATGAAAGGAAACTGCTCCCAAAGCAGACATGGCTACTTCCAGCCTAGTGTCATTGGAGTCAGACAAATCAGACATAAAGTAATCAAATGTCTAGGAATGTGTATTTCCTGATGATAGTGGTACCTCCAAGCCCAAGTAGCTGAAGGTGGAAGCTGTGGAGGGCCTTGTTCCCCAACAAGAGTTTATGGATGCTGAGGATACTGAAGACATTCCATCATATGTATTGTTGAAGGCTTTTGCAAACAAGACTAAGTGACCGTTCGACCGTTGGCAGGGGGGGGGAAACCCTTTCTATCCCACCGCTGCCACCAATGTAAACAGATTGAACGACCGTTCGGCCATTAGCACCAATTTGAAGGATCAGAGTAGTGAATTTTATTTTCTAAGGCTCCAACTGGACACCTGTCATAAAGCTCGATGTGTATTGAGGAATTACTGCCACCACGCAAATAGATTTGAGAATTTATCTTGATGTAATGCCTGAGGTAAAGCTTGTTGTTCCCCAGCCCTTCCTTTTAAATCCCTTTAAAGTGTCTGAGGTCAAAAGATGTTAGAAATTAGTGGAACAGACCTAATGGAATGAATCAATGTGAAGACTCTATGGAAAGTTGAACTAGAACAAAGTTTATTTATATATACTGGAACAAACAACTAAATTCTTCTTAGAGTTACACAAGCGTAATGGTTAGCACAGCACAATCTTCTCAAACGGTTTCTGAGTCCTAACAAGCTTACTGGACTCCCCAACTGGGTATCTGTTCTTCAACATGAGCAAATTCCCTCTGACAGACTAAACCTATCTGTCCCCTCAGCGTATCTAGCTTTCCTAGAATACTCTGTCCTTTAGAGAGTAAAAACAACCAGTGTGTTTCCACCCCACCAGTTCACAGGCGGGTATTGACCCTCCAGGCCACTCTATAGCCACACCTGCCTTCAGACACTCTCCCTCAGGAAACTTCAGCTCACTCGAAAACCACCCTTTCCCTTCAGATCAAAAATCCAATCTCTCCCTCTGTCAGAAGCTGCCTGCCTTTTTCCCACTCACAGCTCCAGCTCCTCCCATCTGTCCTAGCCAATCCTGGGATAGCTAAACTCCTCCCCTCTGCTGATCTGACTTTCCTTGTATTCCCTCACTAACATGGAGCTGGCTTACTGACTTTACAGGCTGCGGCCTAACCAGAAAAGGTACAAGTCCATTACAGCTTTCATGGCCAGAATCACTGGGTTGTTGTAGGTGTTTTGGGTTGTATGGCCATGTTCTAGCAGCATTCTCTCCTGACGTTTCACATGCATCTGTAGCAAGCATCTTCAAAGGTTGTGAGGTTCCAGAGGTTCCATCATACTTTTCAGAATGATGAAGAGATGGCACTGATTCCAGTGGCTATTAAATAGGAGTTAGGTCATAAATCTCCCAGAAGCTCTGTTGCTGCATATGTTTCCTTGAACTTCAATTGGCTATACTTTGATGACTCCATAAAATTCTAGTTTAAATGCATCAACCCTTAAATTACAGTATCTTGCTTTTGTTTTAAATGATTTTTGGAATTCCTATTCAGTGGGTTGTTGTAGGTTTTTTCGGTAAGTGAGGTCACTATCTCTGAGGATGCTTGCCATAGATCCAGACGAAATGTCAGGAGAGAATGCCTCTAGACCATGGCCATATAGCCCGAAAAAACCTACAACCCAGTGATTCTGGCCATGAAAGCCTTCAACAATACATTCCTATTCAGAGTTGGTCATTGCTTTTTGTTAAGCTTCTGGAATCTAGCTAATGAATGTATTTTGAAATTGTTTTTATATTAGACATGCTTTTCTTAATAAATGTACTATTCTTGTTCATCTGTGTGGTGTTTCGGGTGGAAAAAAGGATCAAGTAGACAGCTGGCTTACAACAATATCACACAATTAAACAAGAACAACACTTTAAAACAAGGAAGAGATTTTTTTTCAAGTTTTGTTACATAGTGTTATAGATGGACAGATAGTGGAACTGCATAACAACAATCTTTTTTTTTTTTTTTTTTTTACTGAAAAGCTGCAAATTGTCCTCCAACATTTCTGGAACATTATTCTGGTCTGAATGAAGGAAATGGCAGGGGCAGTTCACAGTAGATTGATATACGGCAGCATATATAGTTCCGTTCTTCCTTCCTATTACTTATGGGCAGGGATCTCCAGTCTTCATCTGGCTGAACTGGCACATACGCTGTAGCCACATCCCGTTTCTGTATTGGGGTTAAGTATTTTTTAATATGGATGACACGCGGCATGTAAATACAGAGATGTTTTAATTCCATTCACATAATTTTTTTTAATACGCTGTCAAGTTTGCATATTCAATAGTCGAGTTACAAACTTTTTCAACCCTGGCAGCCTGGATTGACAAAATTTACTGTGTTCCCAGAATGGCCTTCCAACCAGCAATTTCATAAATATGCATGACACAAGATAATCTGTCTCTTTTACGATGTTGTTGCTCCATTTAGGGCTTTGCAAAACTCCTCAATCATGTGACTCACTCGGAAACGACAACAGTCATCCCCCCCCCACAACCCCCCCCCCCCCCCCACACACACACACACGCATACATGGTCTGGGCTAAAACCTGGGAATGTCCAGCTCTTTATATGAGTGCTAAATTATCCATTCTTCCTCTCTGTATCCATAAACAGCATTTTGGAGGGCTATATTTAATTTCTCCCAAGAGGTTCATAATTTTGCCTCGGCTGAGAGCTATGAGATTAAAGGTGGCTCCAAATCTTGCAGAAATAGTTGTTGCCACTGCAGGAAGGGCACTCATTGACCCAGTGAAGGCCATCATTATTGTGGCCTTCATATTTCAGCACAAGATGCATGTTTACTGCTCTTCCACCAGCTAGCTTCTGCAACTGATCCTTAAAGGCCGCTTTGTACTTCGGTCAAAGGCCCACAAAGTGCTCTTTGGCTGAGATTCCCAAAGGTCCTTCTCTAAATTCCCAATGCCAGGATTCCATAGTATGGAGCCATGGCTTTATTTTTTGCACACGTGAGTATATATTTTTATTATTTTAAATTTACATATTTATTCAAAAACAATGAAGCAAATCTATACACACATGTATATATACATTGTTGTAGTAGAGTCTGTTGGCAACGCTGCAACTGGTAGTAGGAGAGGTGTCCAGGTGTTAGATGAGGAGCAGCAAAGGAAGAGAATCCAGGAGATACTTATGTCACCCACTGATGAAGAATCCTTTGAAGGTTTCTCCAAGAGTGAAATGCGTGAGGAGGAAGAAGGAGATTCAGATGGGAATAAAGGCATTAAGAGGATTACTCAAGAGCAGGAGTCAGATGTGGAGCGTCAGAGAAAGAAGATCCGGGACATAATTACTGCTCCCACAGAGGAAGAGGATTTCATGGGTTTTTCTGGGAATGATGGGTCTGGGAGTAGTGGGGATGAAGAGGAACCACTGGATTGGACCAAGGTACAAGAGGTTCAGAATGTGTGTACTCAACCAACGTCCAGTGACACTTTTGAGGGGTTTTCTGGTGGTGGGCTGTAAGATAAATGAAGGTACTGGAGTGATAGAACTTTGCAATAGGCAAAGTGTTGGTTTCGTGCCTTGGGTCTTGTTGCTGCCGCTTTCTTGTTGGGCTTGGGTCCTGGATCTGCAGGTTGCTGCTTCCTTTGTGTACCGACCGGCTTGGATTCTCATAAGTGCGGAGTTCTCCTCTCCTTGACTTCGGACTGTTTTTGACTGTTTTTGACGACAACACTGCCTTTTGGACTTTGGAACTTTCAACTGGGATTTCTTCGACTTTGGACTGTTTCGGGATGACGACTTCTCTTCACGGCTCTTTGTTTGCTTATTATCTTTGAACTGTGTGATTTTGGTGTGTTTTGGAAGAATTCTTATTTAATCCGGATTTTTTGCCAGTTTAATCCGGTTTATTTTCCAAGTTTGTTTTTCAAGCTGCAAATTGCTGCAAACTTTGAGTTTTGACCAGAGGCGTTGAAGCAAGTGTCTCTGAGTCCTGTTTACTTTGCTTTAATAAACTATTGTTTTGGATATACTCCTGTGTCTGGCTCTTTAAGGCATCTGGGTTCTGACATACATGGACTTGGTAATTTTGTAATTTTGTTTGTTTATTTGACATTCCTAATAAAAATAAATCAGCCTACAATTGTATCTTTGATTGAAAAAAAATATTGCAGTGTTTTTCGTACCTTGCCACAAAATTCTCTTGCTTTTTTGCAGGACCACCACATGTGGAAGAAAGTTCATGCTTGTTCTTTACATTTCCAGCACTTGTTGTTTCTTCCCTTATACATTTTAGCAAGCTTTGCTGGAGTCAGGTGCCACCTGTTCATCATTTTGTAGTAAGGTCATAGCACAGCATTTTATTTAGGCCAATAGTCCACATTTTTTTACCATTTATCTAATTCTATCTTGTGTCTAACATTTTGTGCCCATGTATTCTTTCATTCCTTTATCAGTTCCGGTTCCATTTCCATCATCAGTAATACTTTATATATTTTTCCAATAAGGTGTAATTCATTGGTACATAATTCATTTTCAAATTTTGGTTGTTCTCTTTCAAATCTGATATTTTTACTGTCTAGTGTAAATCTTTATTTCTGTTGCCTATATCTATACCACTCTAGGTGAAGTCCTGCCCACCCCCTTTGAGATCATGTGCTCAGGCCGATGATCTTGAATTATACACAGACTGCTGAGAGGAAGTCAGGGAAGGAACTAGAAGCCAGTAGCTTCCTATATAGATGCAACCCTAATCCCTGGGGCCCCTTCCATACACCTGAATAAAATCCCACATTTTCTGGAATATATGGCAATGTGGATTCAGATAATCCAGTTCAAAGCAGATATTCTGGGATTTTCTCCCTTGATATTCTGGATTATATGGCTGTGCAGAAGAGCCTTGGAGTTCAGTGAAAAGGGAAGCCTTGCTGATATATTCTGTTGGTGTTTAGCAGGTAATTTTTAGTTCTGTTTCAGTACCTACTAAAGACTACTGAAAATGGATGTGCAGAAGCGACTGCAGTTACCTGCAACAACTGTGATATGTTTGTATTTTCGTTAGAGGGTTTGAGTAGCTACACCTCCAATAAGTACAAGTTGGTGCACCACTGGAAGGCAAAGTTCAGCAACTTGAAACTCATGGATCTACTCTTCAGAATATTAGAGAGCATACGGTTTCCTTGGATAGAGCAGGGCAAACTATCCTGAATGACGACCAAACAAAATATATCTGAGGAGGAGGTCATTTCCCAAACACAGGAGAAAGGTATGTGGAGGAATGTGACACAGAGTAAGTTTGGATTTATATAATCAAATTAAGCTCTCTCCCTTATCAGTGGATTTAAAAATTGTGGGACCTTAAGGAGAGTCCAAACATGGAGCTGTCTGTAAAAGCTCTACCAGCATCCTGACAGGTTCTGTTATTTAAAAATCTGCAAGATGGAGGCAGGACATCTGCTGAAAGTTTACTTAATTTTTTTAAAAAAATTGGCTTTCCAAAACATGCTAGACCTCATTAGTGCAGATGTGGATATGCTAATATGCACACAAGCAGATGTCTTGTCATTATTTCTGCCTTTACCTTTGCTCTCTTGAACTTCACTTCCCTTTGGAGTCACTTACCTGCTATGCTGGTACCCACTGTGTAAATTCAAGCTCTGTTTAATTTCATAAACATCAGAACAAAGGAATGTTTGCAAAGAGATCTCATGGGAATTGCCTTCCAATTGTGCTTCTATTTATCCACCTGTCTGTCCGTGGCTCCTTTAGTTTACAGCCCTCATTGACTTTTTCGGGATTTAAAATGTGCATATGCACTGGAGCAGTCTACACCAGTATATAGCAATGAATTTATGTGTTTTTCTTGATTGCAGGGATATACAGTCATGCGAATATGCACATTTTTCAACCAGCTAAAATTGGACTTCAGGGGAGTGCACCTTTTAAACACGTGTTTTTCAGCTGTTAATGCAATCCAGCACACATTTTTAACATATGTCATCAAGCCACACACACACACACTTTTATTTCGGTTTCTTCTGCATTTTAGGGCCTGTGTAGAAAGGCCCTCAGAACCACTAGCAACAACGTTTGAGGATTCATGAAAACAGGAGAAATCCCCACAGATTGAGGACAAATGTTGTCCCCATCTTCAAAAAGGAGAAAAAGAAGATCAAAACAAATATCACATGATTCGTTTGAAATAAAAATCAAGAAAGAATCCAGGGGAAAATAATTAAACAGACAGTTTGTAGTCAATTAGAAAGGAAGTCATGCTCAGTAAAAGTGAGTATGTCTTTTTCAAAAACAAGTTAAGTCACACTAAACTTAACTGTCTTCCTCTTTCTTTCTTTTTGATAGGGTTCGAAACTTACAAAATGAAAGGAATGGTTGCTGACCTTTGGGACCTAAATTATGGAGATTGAGAAAATTATGATGTGAACTTTAGGACAGACCCATGGGTACTCAACACTTCTGCCCCCTGTATGCTATGAGAACACAGAGCAGGATGAAATTGTCATTATCAATGCCTTCTCATTGCTGCTGTAAATGTCAGCATGACACACTACTAATTTGTGAACAGTGTGGTATCAATTCACACAAAAATGAAGGGCTCACTCACCCTAATGCCCCAAGGAGACATATCACTTCCTTTGGAACTTTTGATATGCCTTACGATTCCTTGTAAATGAACTATGATCACAAGCTTCTGACACAGATTACAATGAAGATGGTTTGGTTTGGTTTTCTCCCCTGAGCTAGACTGAATACACAATGTGGAATGTTTGCCGATAAACTCACTCCAAGTTTGTTTTTATTAGTGATCTGGAGCCTCAGAGTCCACAAAATGCTTTTCTACAGGTTGGCATGAATGTTGACACTGGTACTTCTAGACCACAAAATCCTAGTCCTGGTAAATTTAGGTATGAAATGTAGGACATTTATAATAATATTTGCTGAAAAGCAAGTTCCATTGAAAATAGGCAAAATAATTTATCAGTTTTGGGGCACAAGAGGAAAGCTTAGATATTTTAAAAAATAAAAATTAAATGCTATCATCAGTGATATCAATCATAGTTATGCTCTGTGAACATCAGTCTAAATTCAGTTACTAGTTCTTACTAGAATAGAAATAGCAAATCAGTAAAACTTACATAAACATTGATATACTCAACTCCCACTGATGGGATGACCCTGCTCACTTACTTTAGACCTCAGTAGTAGTAGTAGTAGTAATTGCATTACCCACTTTTCCCTGCAACTCAAGGCAGAGTAGTAATGAAGTTGAGTGTGATCCCCTCCTTCCCAGATCAAATTAATAAAAAATATAAAGCTGAAGCCATGATGGAGTGACCTGTGGAGAATGTGCACCTGTAGACTAGTTGGTTGGTCCTTTGGATGATCAGAAGAGTGGAGGAACCCTGTGCCCTGGTTACATTCTGTCTTTCCCCTCTATTACTGAGAAACCCCTTTAATAAATGTATACTTCGGTGTGTTATCCTTCTATTTGATTATTAGTATCCTTTTTGCCTCCTGTGTCTTTCTCTCTCCTTCTCAGCACTGGCAGCCAGCCCCAGTAACAGCTTGTCCCCATTCCCTCTGCCTCCCCAGCCTTCCGAGCAGGACTTCCTTCCTTATTTTCCCCAAAATATAACCTCCCTTCACCCCCAACTAATCCCAATTCACCCCTCACCCCCATGGGTACCCTGATCCCCGCGATGGGGTTCCACCGGTATCCATAGTCCCCTTTTTGTATGTGTGATGTAATATGTTATGTCTTATAAAACTCTTGGAGATCTGAAGCTACTGAAGCAAGATTCTGGTAACCTTTCACCTGTACCCCTTGACCGTGGAATTCCTTCCAGTGGTTTTCATCACCTAAAGCCAATGGACTCAAGCACCCATCATCTCTGGAACCAATCCATCCCGGCAGTACAAGGGGCAACAGGACACTGATACTGGGACACCTATCTTTTGTGCAGCCACATGGACACAGAAGGACCATTAATCACCTGGCATTCTTCCCCGATATGGGAGGCCCTGCCCCATCCTTCCAAGATGCCATTTCCCCTTTCCCAGGACTGGATTCTATAATGCCATCACTTTGGACAATACCCTGGTACAGACAATAATGGACACGGGCACTGCTGGTGCCCAACCCACCTTGATGGGTCACTCACAACACAAAAGGACAAGCCCATAACCATTGAGGACCTGGTGGCCCTACTTTGTTCATTTCAAAGGAGAGACACTGTAATTCCGTCAGAAAACCTGGGAGACGATGTATAACGTCTCCCAGGTCATCTTGCATCTTGTCAGCCATTGGAGAGCAGAAATCTGCATCGGAAGCTGGAAACATTCTCTGATTGGCTCGCAGGTGCCATAGTCCCACCTCATAGAAGGAATCCTCTCAGTTGGTCATGACGTCAAGACCGACTCCACTAATCAGTGCAAAGCTGGCTCTAGCTGAGTGTGTGCTGGAAAAATAAAAGACTGTGCCATATAAAATTGTCTGTTTTACTTGTACAAAACATGTCAGCTTCTTTGAGTGGCATACAGCTAGCTGGCACCCCTTCTGGCCAGACTGAATAAACTCAGTGACTTCTGCTTTGACTGGTGAAATGGGGGGCATTGGGTTTTAGCTTTAAGTCTCACCAGGCACAGATCCACAGGCAGCCCACTGCCAGTACATGTTATCCATTTTAACAAATCTTTGTATCTGTACATTGGGTTTCACTATCCATGTGCTGGATCTCACTATCCGTGACCCCTTCAAATTGCTCGATTTCAGTAACCTTGGCGGGGGGTGGGGGGAGAGATACACTTTTACACTTACATTTATTTGCTTCTTTATTTTGTTTTTACCCCATTAAATTATCTCAAGTAAAGTCATGTATTCTATATCAAGCTTATATCAAAGTGAGATGTGTGCAGCAAAACTATCATGTAAGCTGTTAAGTCTAATGGACCTGGCCTGTTAAGAGAAAATAAAATGTACCAATGCATTAAAATGGCTATTTATAAACCACCATGACTCTTTCTCAAGATAACTTGATGGCCTGCTCTAGGCTGAATCAACTTGGGAGCCATTTAATCAAAAAAGGTGATTTTTGGCAGTATCTACCTGAAAGACTCAATAAAATACTACGAAAAGAATATTAATCGTGCGGTAGTAGCTGTCACTCATCCTTTACTACGGAAATGATTATTGACTCAGTACCTTGCAAACTCAAATCCACACCAGGCTGTGTTCATAACTGCAGTTAAATTACTCCATCTCTGTCAATAGAGATTTGGAAAGTGATGTTGGACTTTGTTGCATCAAAGTCCTAACATAAGGAAAGTGAGAGAGAAAGTGGCTTTTCCCAAATGGACTGGAGCCATTTTATCACAACACAATCCATTAAAATTGGCCCATGTAGACTTTGCAGTCAGATTCTCAGTGTTCAGAGCTTGGAAAAGGTTCTTTCTTGATTTCTTTTTGGCTCTAACTTGCCAAATGCCAGGTTAGAGCCATTATAAGTGAAGCGAACAACAACCTATTCCACACCACTCCACACTTGAAGGGTCTAGAAGAGAAATAGCATTGTCTTAGAATACATCTGCATTGTATGCCATTTGACATCACTTTATCTGCCATGGCTCAATGCTAAGTAATCATGACATTTGTAGTTTGATGAGGCACCAGCACTCCTTGGTTGGCTTTGTACAACCAACACTTATAATTTCATAGCAATGAGTTAAAGTAGTGTCAAACTGCATTGATTCTACAATGTGGACCCATTCTGAGTCATGATGAGAGGATCTATAATAAGCTGTTCAAACATGAGACCTCAACATACACAGACTTCCCACCATTTCTAAACACTTTAAAATCAGAGTCCCACAGAGGCAAACAAACAACACAAGAGTATTTCTGGGGTTTCCCATGGGGCTCAATTTTTATAGTATTTAGAAACTAGCCATCCCCTGCCACACTGCTGTGGCCCAGTCTGTGTATATGTGTTTTGTGTGTGTTATATGTGTATGTGTATATATTTGTGTATGCGTGTATACACGTTTGTTTGCGTATGTATATGTGGTTTTGTGCATGCGTTGTAATGTATTTTTATTTTTTTGCTTTTTAAGCCTTTTCTGCTGTGTTTTTCAGTATTTTTATAAGTGATGGTCACTCATTGGCCTGATAGGTGTATTGTGTCCAAATTTGGTGTCAATTCGTCCAGTGGTTTTTGGGTTATGTTAATCCCACAAACTTACATTACATTTTTATTTATATAGATGGGGCAGTTTTGGAGCCAGGTAGCTATTGACTCCAGATGTCTCTATGCACTTAGAAGTGGGAAAAGATTCATACTTAGGTATGTTGGATTTCTCCATGTAAGATCATTTTATGATGTTTACTTGTGGTTGTTGTGTTAGATAGAAATGGCACAGCATTTCTAATCACAAGAAAAATACTGTTTGATGAACATGTGGTATAGCACCTGGGTATGGCTGTGAATGTCATGATGCAATACTTAAGGAGGTGTGGTAATGGCGGAGTTACAACCATGTGAGGGTTATTGCAAAGGGGGTTGAATCAGCCAGTGTCCCTTACTGATGACTTATCAGCACATGGCTATATAAAGAGAATAAGAATAATCCATCTTTCTCTCTCTTGTGTGACTCAGTGTGAGTATCTGCCTATGTTGTATGTGACAATTTGATGACTCTAATCATTTGTAAGTAAAAGGAAAATGGAGCTACGTGTCCTGTTTGGATATTTGTATATATTGCAACGATGAAGATTAAAGCCTCCAGATCAGCATTTCTCAACCGGGGAGGAGGGTCATGAGGAGGTGTCAGAGAGGTCGCCAAAGACCATCAGAAAACACAGTATTTTCTGTTGGTCATGGGGGTCCTGTGTGGGAAGTTTGGCCCAATTCTATTGTTGGTGAGATTCAAAATGCTCTTTGATTGTAGGTGAACTGTAAATCCCAGCAACTACAACTCCCAAATATAAGGTCTATTTCCCCCAAACTCCACCAGTGTTCACATTTGGGCATATTGAGTATTTGTACCACGTTTGGTCCAGATCTATCATTGTTTGAGTCCGCAATACTCTCTGGATGTAGGTGAACTACAACTCCAAAACTCAAGTCCAATGCCCAGCAAAGCCTTGTTTGCTGGATGTTGTATTTTCTGTTGATCATGGGAGTTCTGTGTGCCAAGTTTCAATTCCATCATTGGTGGAGTTCAGAATGCTCTTTGATTGTAGGTTGACTATAAATGCTAGCAAGTCCAACTCCAAATGACAAAATCAATCCCCCCAACCTCACCAGTATTCAAATTTGGACATATCAGGTATCTGTGCCAAATTTGGTCCAGTGAATGAAAATACATCCTGCATATCAGATATTTACATTATAATTCATAGATACTTGGGAAGTGTCCGATGTGTGATCAAATACAAAAGCCAGAATCGTGATCTTGTTTGCTGCGCACTAATCTTGTTATATATGTTATATATGTAATAATAATAATAATAATAATAATAATAATAATAATAATAGAATTTCTCAGGGATGGTGCCTGTAAAGACATCCACTGTTTAAAGGTGTATTTTAAGACAAGGATTCTCATTAAAGTAATCCAAACAATCCTCAGTACAGTTCTTACTTCTCTCCAGAACTCAAAACAAACTGTGATCCAGATATCACTCAATACCGTAATTCCAAGTATCAGAATGCCACTCAAATGCTCACTGTTAAAGTCCTCTCTCCTCTTGCCATCATTACTCCACAAGGACGGATCCTTGGTGGCTCGCAGGACAAATGAAATGTTATACACAATGTTATACACAGCTGCCAAGACTCCAGTAGCATCCATTACTAATGCCCTGGGGTGTTTCCAGTTTTAAAAAGGACCCACTGCCTCTTAGAGCCTTGGATTGAAGCTGGTTAGAATTCAAATAGTGGATAGAGCCAACTGTCAGGGTTACTCATATTACTACTGCCAATTGCTACTGGAGAAAATTGCTTTTTGGACTACAACTCCTAGTGTGACCAGCTAACCAACTTTGAGAGATGCGGTAAATTTTAAGGTGTGGATTTTAATCTGCATTTCATCGCTGGATTTTAACTTATATTTTAACTTTGTGTATCTTGTATGAGTTTTAATAGTGTTTTATCTCTTGTCCCCTGGTGGCGCAACGGGTTAAACCACTGAGCTGCTGAACTTGCTGACCGAAAGGTTGGCGGTTCGAATCCGGGGAGCAGAGTGAGCTCCTGCTGTTAGGCCCAGCTTCTGCCAACCTAGCAGAATGTGAGTAGATCAATAGGTACAGTTTCTGCAGGAAGGTAATGGCACTCAATGCTGGACACATGACCTAGGAGGTGTCTATGGACAACACCGGCTCTTTGGCCTAGAAATGGAGATGAGGACTACCTCTCAGAACTGGACATGAGTAGACTTAATATCAAGGGAAACCTTTACCTTATCACTTGTTTTAATAATATTGTAGCCCATCTCAAGCCGCAGGGAGACGTGGATAATAAATCAATAATAATAATAATAATAATAATAATAATAATAATAATAATATGCCCCTCCAGACTGATTGTCCAGTAAGCCTTCTAGGGCTCATCCTTAGAAGACCAAGCTTTACATTGCCTGGAGGATACTTGTCTAAAAGTAAAGCCATCCCAGAACCACATACAGGACCTGATCTTTTTGCAATCCCTCTTTGCACAGAAAGTCAGCATTTCAGCAAAAAGAGGTCTAACCCCCTCCCCAACTCTTCTCTCCCAAACCCACAGGATAAAGAAGATATTACTAATTCATATTTCAATTTTTATGGAGAGAAATGCGGAGACCGTGCACATTGGCATACATTTCATCACTCCAGAGATTTCAGTTTCCACAGTAGTTAGTCTCCCAACCAAACAGCAGACAAACAATGTCTTGGCAAGGAAACACACCTGACAGGATCCCCTGAGAACGAACACAGGCTGCTTTTTGAATTTTAAATGCAAAACCTGAGCTCATTACAAGATACCTGCTATTTGAGAAGCAGATGATGCTGGGATAATTGACAGTGTTGAAACTCAACTATATTTCAGGTAGAAATCCGATCTGAAATTAGCTGCTGGGAGGATACTGATCAAATCAGTAACTTTTTGACTGAATTCACAAACACCCCCTAGCAAGCCTTGTTGCAAATGTTCTTCCATCTTGATAGTTTGTTTTAAAATGGTGCTGTTATGAATGGAAATTGTCTACTACAAAAATAGATGCTTTCACTTATTCACCTGGGCAATATTCTTCAACCACCTGTTGCCTTAGGGCCATTTTTAAGTGAATTGTCTTCCTAAGAATACTCATCTCAACCAATTGGGGAACAGAATGGACTAGAATGACTAGAATGGAGTTTTTGTTTCATATCAGGAGTGACTTCGGAAACTGCAAGTCACTTCTGGTGTGAGAGAATTGGCCGTCTGCAAGGACGTTGCCCAGGAGACACCCAGATGTTTTACCATCCTTGAAACCACATTGTTATAGAGGCACAGTAACACCCTCTCTCGAAGAGTTATAGTTCACCAAGGCCTCAGATAGATAGATAGATAGATAGATAGACAGACAGACAGACACACTAGCCATCCCCTGCCAGGCGTTGCTGTGGCCCAGTACATTTTGAAGCATCTTGTTTGTACTTGCATCCCTTTTGGCCGGATTATTTTAAAGCTCTGTGGCTTGTCTTGAACCAGGTGAGTTATTTTTCTGTCTTGTCCCTTTCAGTTTAGCATATGCTTGCCGGGCACAGATCCTCTTATTCGCAGTCCTAGCTAACCACTGCAACATCAGCAGTGAGGTTTGCCTGGGTGACAGTATCAGTGATGGTGATAGTGCTATGGTTTTGCATTGTGGCAACAATGGCAAAATTAAGTTTACTGTGCAGTATGATTCAGCAGGACTATATCCACAATACTGATGCTACAGCACAGTTTTAACATGCAATTCCAGTTTCCTTGCCCATCCTTCCCCATCCAGCACAAGATTGTAGTCCTCATCAAAGTCTTAGATAGGTAGATGTGTTAGCTGGCAGGGAAAAGCCCCATTGGCCTCTCTGTCTGCCTGTCACTCTGTTCTTTCCTCCTATCATCTTTCTTGTGAGACTGACACTTCTCAGGGACACACCTCTTTTTCTGAGCACATGGCAAGCCCCTGGGTCCTTTTCCTGTGAGCATGGAGAAAGACAAGATGTCTGCTGTGAGCAGGGGCAGCTCATCCATTACGCGAAGTAAGCGGTCGCAGAACACTTTTTTTTGCCAGGGGCACAGAGGCGCCTCTGTAAATGCCCCTTGACCGCCACTTGAGGAGCACCCCTTCAGCTCACAACAGCCCTAGTAGTCCGGGGGGGAGCCTCGGCTTTCTTGCCTCACTGCTGGGTGATCCTCTTCCCAAAGGGGCTGGGCCCTTGAGCCTCGCCTAGCCCCTCTCATTCCTGCTCTACTCGGCCACCGAGCAGAGCCGGCGCTCAATCGTTCTCCGCATTCGATCCCTTCCCCATGACCGGCTCCCTTTCCCGATCCCCCGGCGCTCCACCTGCCTCCTCTCCTCTCCCCAATCTGCGGGTGGGCCAAGGGACGAAGCCGTCGCGCCTGACCCGCTTCAGGTCCAGAGGCGTGTCTGAAGACCCCAGCGTGCGCACCAAAAGTCACCTCTTCTCCTTACTTTCTCTTCAGCCATTGGGACCAAGAGAGAGAGAGAGAGAGAGAGAGACCCTCCGGCTGGAGGTATCTCCCACCTCCGCTCCCTCCTTTGTTTTTGCGCCTACCTTCAGGAAAGGTGGGCATCTCCACCTCTCTCTCTCTCTCTTGATCTCAATGGCTGAGGAGAAAGTCAGAAGAGGTGACTTTTGATGCACACGCCAGGGTCTTCAGGCATGCCTCCAGACCCAAAGTGGGCCAGGTAAGGGAGCAAGTGCGGCAAGTGTAGTTACTGGGATGTATAGTTCACCTACAATCAAAGAGCATTCTGAACTCCACCAATGATGGAATTGAACTAAATATGGCACACAGAACTCCCACAATGAACAGAAAATATATATCAATGATTGGTTGGGGGGGGGGGGGCGCCAAAATACAGTTTGCTTACCATTGAAAATTACCTAGGGCCACCTCTGGCTGTGAGTTAATTAATTGGGATTGTGTGGTTTCCAGGCTGTATGGCCATGTTTTAGCAGCAGTTCAGTTAGTTATTTATCTAGTTAGCTAGGCCCTGTTAACTTTCCTATTATGTAGTTCTTTGAATAAAGTATTTCATAACGTTTCAATATTGACTCTGCTACTGAATTGCTGAAGCTCAACACTCTACTGCTGACACTAGAAGCTTCTGAATTGCTGAACTGCTGCTTTACCTTTAGAAATGTTTATTTTCTTTTGAAAAGTTACCCCCACCCACACCCCAAGCACCTTGATGTTGGTAGCTATATTGCCAAGACAACCAGGTTGTCACCACACTGCTATCCCATTCAAACATCTACATCTCGCAGGTTCGAATCCGGGGAGAGCGTGGATGAGCTCCCTCTATCAGCTCCAGCTTCTCATGCGGGGACATGAGAGAAGCCTCCCACAAGGATAATAAAACATCAAAACATCCGGGTGTCCCCTGGGCAACGTCCTTGCAGACAGGCAATTCTCTCACACCAGAAGCGACTTGCAGTTTCTCAAGTCACTCCTGGCATGACAAAAAAAAATCTTGCTGCTCTTAGCCAGGCAAGCTCAGCAGTTGCTGTCCTTGCTCCACAGTAGCCAAATACATACAAGCAGTCCCTGAGTTACAAACAATCAACCTACAAACAACTCAGAGATATGAACAGGGGTGAGACAACAGGAAGGGAAAGGAAATCTACCCGTAGGAAGGGAAATTCTCTCCTGCAATAGTCATCATGGGGAAATGGTGCCTCCCCTGAAGCTTTATCATCAGTTCTTGTTTCCACAAGACATTTTTTTTTCCAAAATCCAATTATCACAGGGACAGAAAGTGGTCATAGACAGCAAAACAAACCCCACTGAAAATCGGTGGCATTTCTTGCTATTCCCTGTAAGGCAGTGGTTCTCAACCTTCCTGATGCCGCAACCCCTTAATACAGTTCTTCATATTGTGTAGACTCCCAACCATAAAATCATTTTTGTTGCTACTTCATAACTGTAATTTTGCTACTGTTATGAATTGTAATGTAAATATCGGACGTATTTTAATTCACTGGACCAAATTTGGTACAAATACCCAATAGACCCAAATTTGAATACCTGTGGGGTTAGGAGGAATTGATTTTGTCATTTGGGAGTAGTAGTTGCCAGGATTTATAGTTAACCTACAACCAAAGAGCATTCTGAACTCCACCAATGATGGAATTGAACCAAACTTGGCACATAGAACTCCCATGACCAACGGAAAATACTGAAAGGGTTTGGTGGGCATTGACCTTGAGTTTTGGAGTTGTAGTTCACCTACATCAAGAGAGCACTGTGGACTCAAACAATGGTGGATCTGGACCAAACTTGGCATGACTACACAATATGCCCAAACATGAACACTAGTGGAGTTTGGAGAAAATAGAACCTTGACTTGGGAGTTGTAGTTGCTTGAATTTATAGTTCACCTACAATCAGACAGCATTCTGAACCCCACCAATGATAGAATTGGGCCAAACTTCTCACACAGAACCCCCACGACCAACAGAAAATACTGTGTTTTCTGATGGTCTTTGGCAACCCTTCTGACACCCCCTTGTGAACCTCCCCTCATGGTTCCCAACCCCCAGATTGAGAAACACTGCTGTAAGGTGTTCAGATGAAGCCCTTGTTTTAATGTATTTGGGGGCAGGGGGGGGGGGGGCTTCCAGTTTTCTCTTGTTCAACTAACTTTGTATGTCTTAGAATGAATTTCCTTACAAAACAACCAGCATCACAAATTCTTTCTACTCCCTGGAGTGTTCTGGACCCATTCCCATAACTGTGTATCTGCTAATATATCTGGGGTTCGATATTAACCTCATCAATGGGTCTGAAGAAGGTGAATTAACCACTTGAAAGCTCATGGTAACATAAAGCAATCTTAAAGATAGTTAGTACCATTCTACACTGCCATATATTTGCTTTGAACGGGATTATCTGCAGGGGCGGCTCATCCATTACGCGAAGTAAGCGGTCGCAGAACACTTTTTTTTTGCCAGAGGCGCAATGGCGCCTCTGTAAATGCCCCTCGACTGCCACTTGAGGAGCGCCCCCTCAGCTCACAACAGCCCTAGCAGTCCGGGGGGAGCCTCGGCTTTCTTGCCTCGCTGCCGGGTATCCTCTTCCCAAAGGGGCCGGGCCCTTGAGCCTCGCCTTGCCCCTCTCGTTCCTGCTCCACCCGGACACCGGGTGAGCAAGCAGAGCCGGCACTCAATCGTTCTCCGCTTTCGATCCCTTACCCATGACCAGCTCCCTTTCCCGATCCCCTACGCTCCACCCGCCTCCTCTCCTCTCCCCAATCTGCGGGTGGGCCAAGGGGCGGAGCCGCCGCACCTGGCCTGCTTTGGGTCCGGAGGCGTGTCTGAAGACCCCAGCGTGCGCACCAAAAGTCGCCTCTTCTCCTGACTTTCCCTTCAGCCATTGGGACCAAGAGAGAGAGAGAGAGAGAGAGAGAGAGAGAGAGCCCCTCCGGCTGGAGGTATCTCCCACCTCCATTCCCTCCTTTGTTTTTGCACCTACCTTCAGGAAAGGTGGGCATCTCCACCTCTCTCTCTCTCTCTCTCTCTCTCTCTCTCGGTCCCAATGGCTGAGGAGAAAGTCAGGAGAAGAGGTGACTTTTGGTGCACACGTTGGGGTCTTCAGGCACGCCTCCGGACCCAAAGCAGGCCAGGCAAGGGAGCAAGTGCGTCAAGTGTAGTTACTGGGATGTATAGTTCACCTACAATCAAAGAGCATTCTGAACTCCACCAATGATGGAATTGAACCAAATATGGCACACAGAACTCCCAGCACAAACAGAAAATATATATCAATGATTGGTTGGGGGGGGCGCCAAAATACTGTTTGCTTACCGTTGAAAATTACCTAGGGCCACCTCTGATTATCTGGCAGTATAGACTCATATAATCCAGTTCAAAGCAGAGAATGTGGATTATCTGATTTGATAATCTGGATTATATGGCAGTGTAGAAGAGGCCATAGAGTCCTTCTTCCCATCTACCATCTTGATTTCCATAGCAAGGGAACAGTACATTTCCTCTGGTTTCAGCCTTGTATGTCCTGCATAGATTTCCCGTACCATAATTCTCGCATAGTTCACTTATGGCTTGTCAGCACAAAAAGCAAACGTGGATATTATTATCTCATCATAGATGAAGCATATCTAATCTGGATTAAATGAGCCTAGCAACGCTGTTCTTCTGACTATGTCAAATGCGTGCTGGATAAGATCATGGCCCATGTTAGCCAGTGTTCTTTTGCATGAAAGTATCAGGCACTAGCTCCACTTCCTGCACTCAAACCCTTCAGATATGCTAGATATTTAAGCCCTTGCTATAGCTAGAACTGATCTAGAGATGCCTTTCATGTCCTTACACTCCCGGCAGCACCCCATACATTTACTTACCGAACACAAGGTCTTTGTAGAGCAGTCGTTCTCAAACTATGCCCTGCAGAGCCCCAAGGGCTCTCTGGATGATAGTGAGGGGCTCTGTAGCACCATGCTGTTTCTCACCTCCTCCTCTTTCCTCCTCCTTGGAAATAAAGGGAAATTAAAGTTTTGAGCAGCCAGAAATAGCAGAAGCAGCAGCAATGTCCTTCGGGTGCACAGACCCTTTCTCCTATACTTCCCTTACTGCCCAGACTCTTTTCTCAACCCTATTTCCTTCCCACCGCTCAGAGGGTGCTTTGATTGTGTTCTTTTCTGCAGGGAAGATGGGGTTTGGACTGGATGGCGTCTACAGTTCCTGCTATTACTGCTGCTACTACTACTGCTGCTACTACTATAGGAACATGATAAAACTACTATAAAGGCTGGATAGCCATTTGTTTGTGCTTTTCCTGCATGGATGAGGTTTGAACTGAATGGCTTCCTGGGTTTCAATAATAATAATAATAATAATAATAATAATAATAATAATAATAATTACAAGAGTTGGATTGCCATCTCTTGGGGGTGCTTTGATTTTGCTTTTTCTGCATGGAGGGGGTTTGGACTGAATGGCTTCTTGGGTTCCTATTATTATTATTATTATTGTATTGTCGAAGGCTTTCATGGCCGGAATCACTCAGTTCTTGTGGGTTTTTTCGGGCTATATGGCCATGCCTCTAGAACATGGCCATATAGCCCGAAAAAACCCACAAGAACTGAATTATTATTATTATTTGAAACACAACAAGATGCGTCCACAGCAAAGAAGGTCACTCTGCTGGCTGTTGCATTGGCTCACATGTTGGACACTTCCCAAGGTCACTCTGCTGGCTGTTGCATTGGCTCACATGTTGGACACTTCCCAAGGTCACTCTGCTGGCTGTTGTATTGGCTCACATGTTGGACACTTCCCAAGGTCACTCTGCTGGCTGTTGTATTGGCTCACATGTTGGACACTTCCCAAGGTCACTCTGCTGGCTGTTGTATTGGCTCACATGTTGGACACTTCCCAAGGTCACTCTGCTGGCTGTTGCATTGGCTCACATGTTGGACACTTCCCAAGGTCACTCTGCTGGCTGTTGTATTGGCTCACATGTTGGACACTTCCCAAGTGTCTAGGACAGTGTAATGTATCGGCGAATAATGCGTACAGATCCCAGTAAGGTGGCCTTTTGCAGCTGGCAGATGATAATTTTATCAGTACCAATTGTGTTTAAGTGCAGGCCAAGGTCTTTAGGCACTGCACCCAGTGTGCCATCATCACTGGGACCACCTTGACTGGCTTGTGCCAAAGTCTTTGCAGTTCGATCTTTAAATCCTCATTATCATGTCAGCTTTTCCAGTTGTTTCTCTTCAATCTTGCTGTCACCTGGGATTGCAACATCAATGATCCATAGTAGGTCAGGAGTATTGTGCTCCAGAACTCTGACAGTCTGAATTTGGAAGTCCCAGAGTAGTTTGACGTGTTCATTTTCTGTAACTTTTTCAGACTTGTGATCCTCCAGTTCTTTGTTGCAGGCAGGTGGTATTTGTGGCACAAGTTCTATTATTATTATTATTATTATTATTATTATTATTATTATTATTATTACAAAGGCTGAATAGCCATCTGCTGGGGGTGCTTTGAATGTCCTTTCCCTGCATGGAAGGGGTTTGACTGAAGGCTTCTTGAGGTCTATCATCATTATCATCATCACAAAACAAATCTAAAGTTGACCAAAATCTGATTCATAACCCTTTGGTTCTAATGTTGGAGAGTGGTCTCTGGTCAAAGTGGTCCCTGGTCAAAAAATTCCACTTTATCATCCCGTGGCAACATTCTGTGAATGTTTTATAGTTTAGTGAGGCAGACTGGCAGAGAATTCTAAGGATCCCTTTATCAAAAGCCAACAACTATTCAGCTGGAAACATAGCTCTGCAATTCATTGTCTCCAGAAAAAAGTAAATTTTAATTTAATTTAATTAATAGTAGGAATCCTGGTTTCAACCTTTTGGCTCCTTTTACTGTTGTGATGCATTGTGAGTGGACAGACACGTCAGTTGCTTGAATGGTGACCATTCCCACTGTTGTGAATAAGGCCTCTTCTACACTGCCATATAAAATCCAGGTTATCTGTTTTGAACAGGATTATATGGCAGTATAGATGCATATAATCAAATTCAAAGCAGATAATGTGGATTATTTTTGATAATCTGGATTATATGGCATTGTAGAAGAGGCCTAAGAAGGTGGGATTTTTTCTTCTTTCAGTCACACTGGACATGGCTTGGAGCACAATATGCCCTCTTCTACACTGTTCCATATGGGCCACAGTGGCACAACGTGTCAAACCATTGAGCTGCTTAACTTGCTGACCAGAAGGTTGGCGGTTCGAATCATCAGGACAGGGTGAGCTCCTGCTGTTAGCCCCAGTTCGAAAACATGCATATGTGAGTAGTAGGCTTGTTTGATCCAAAAAATTGGTTCAAAACTCCTTTTGGTTGTAGGGGGCGCTGGTGGTTTGATTCTAAAGTCAATTCCAATTTTCACAGAAAAAAATGTTCAGAACTTTTCAAAACTTCCGAGACTGAATCCTTCCGTAATAGTTTGAAAGAGTTATTTCCTATTTCATTGGGTGGTCTTTTCTTTGAAAGTAGTTGTTTTACTCCAGAAGCGGGGGGTGGGGGGAAGCAAAGGGAGGATATTCACCCACTCTGGTTTGAAACAGCTTCTCTGGCTTGAGACAGAAGCAGGAGAAAAGGAAAGGGAGGAAATTCATCCACTCTGGTTTAAAACTGCTTCCCAGGATTGAGACAGAAGCAGGGTGAGAGGAAAGGGAGGAAATTCATCCATTTTGGTTAACCGCATCCCAGGCTTGAGACAGAAGCAGGGGGAGAGGAAAGGGAGGAAATTCATCCACTCTGGTTAAAAATGGCTTCTTTGGCTTGAGATAGAAGCGGGGGGAGAGGAAAGGGAGAAAAATCATCCACTCTGGTTTAAAACGGCTTCTCTGGCTTGAGCCAAGGCCAGGGACCAGAAACAGGGAAAGCTGAATAATTTCCAAATCACTTACTGCTTGTTTACAGAAATGGCGGAAAAGGCTTCAGAAGAGCAAAGGAACTTCCAGTTTCCTTGAAAACTTTGAAATCGCTTTGAAACGCAAATCTTTCTGAATTTATTCTGAATTACAAAGATTCCGACTGAATCTAACCATGCCTAATGAGTAGATAATAGGTGCCGCCTCAGCGGGATGGTAAATGGCACTCCATGCAGTCACATGACCTAGAAGATGTCTACGGACAATGCAGGCTCTTTGGCTTAGGAGATCAGCACCACCCCCAGAGCCAGAGATGAGCACCACCCCCAGTGTACGTGTAAGGAATACAGCTTTTTACCTTTATCTGTGTGTCTGTGTGTCATTGTTTCAAGGCATTGAATGTTTGACTGTGTCTGTATAATCTGTCCTCAATCCCCTCGGGGAGATAGGGTGGAATACAAATAAAGTGTTGTTATTACAATTGCTGTTGTTGTTATTTTCCAGGATCTGATCCCAGATTATCTGATTTAAACTGGATTATATGAGTCGCCACTGCCAGATAATCTGGGATAAGGAGATGATCAGGGATTAGATCCTGGGATATAGGGTAGTGTGGAAGGGGCTTCAGATGTCAAATGTCTATCACACACACACATACACATACATCCAGCTCCCATGCTGGTTATTTGCAAAGGAAAGATCCTTAAGGGCAAACCACACAGATGTGATTAACGTCATGCATAAATTGGACACTCAGCAGGAAGCAATTCTGGCAAGGCATCTGAAATGATTCATATCGGGGCCAGTTTATGCAATCAGCAGAATCAAACAATCAAGCTGTACTGTATGGTATCACTTCAGGCTGTACGTGTAAGGAATACAGCTTTTTAAATACTCCCTTCTGGTGGAAGGAGGTTCCTCTGAACATATAAAATTGATGCATTACAGGGGGAAACATTGGCTCAAATCTCCTCCCATGGCTTGGACATCTTGCATTCTGAAACACATAATCCCCTAACAGAAACACTACTCTCCTTGATGTACTCATTTTCCTAAGAAAATATATTGACAGGGGGCATTCGAGGAAGTGCTTTAATTTTCAGTTCTGCATAATATTTCAGTTCACTCTTCCAGAAACCTGGTGAGCTTTGGCTCAGCTGCAGTGTTTTATCATCTCAAAATTTGAGAAAAGGCCTAGCATGTGCTCGGGATCAGAGTTTCGGTCTTGTGCCTAATTAAAGGAAGCCGTCTTGACTTTATCTACAGGCATATTACACGAGGGATGGGGAATAAGTCTCATTGAGCTCAGTGGAATAGCCTTTGAAGATGACGTTTTATGGGATTGCACTGTGACACTAGAAAGGATGTTGTAGTACTTACCCGAAGGCAATCTTACATTTATTTGGCACATGTGCACAACATTTTTTAAATGGGTTGTTGTAGGTTTTTCAGGCTGTATGGTCATGCTCTAGTAGCATTCTCTCCTGATGTTTTGCCTGCATCTATGGCAGGTATCCTGTGATATACTTCATGTCCTCCAACTATCCCAGTTTGGCAGAGGCAGTGCTAGTTCATCTTTTGATGCCCCATCCATTTTATTCTGGTTCCTCTAGGAATTTCCTCCCTCCCCCCCCCCCCTTTTTTTTTTATTACACAAATGCTATGTGCAGCAAATCAGAATCAGAGTGGGATTGTAGCATGAGACAAGTTGATAGAGTACTATAGAATTAATGCAGTTTGACTCCACGTTAACTTCGATGGCTCAATGCTATGAATCCTAAACGGTTCGGCCCCGCCTATCTCTGCGATTGCATCTCCTTCTATGAACCGGCATGAACTCTAAGATCTTCCAGGGAGGCCCTCCTCTCGGTCCCACCACCGTCACAAGCATGGTTGGTGGGGATGAGAGTGAGGGCCTTCTTGGTGGTGGCCCCTCACCTCTGGAACGCCTTTCCAAGGGAAATAAGACAAGCACCACCCCTCCCCTCCTTTCGTAAGAGCTTGAAGACCTGGTAATTTCAACAAGCCTTTGAAAATGACCAGTTCTAACTCAGTCTTACACATTGTCGAATGCGGCCTTATTCTTCCTACCAATTACGCAGATCATTTCCTCTAATCGGCCCTGGAATGAACAACCACAGACCCGTACCTAATATTATTGTTGCCTGCCATAGCGTTGCACTTAATTCTCGGGGGCCCTAGAATTTTTGGGCTTGCACAAATCTTGGCCCGGCCTTCTAAATTTTTTAATTGCCTTGAACAGGCAGGATTACTTTTAATATATGTGTGTTATGGCGACAATTTTTTTTGCTTATATTGTTTTGTTAATCTTATGGTTATGTCGTTTTACTTTGTATGTTTTGTGATGTTACCTGGGAACTGCTCTGAGTCCCCTCGGGGAGATAGAGCGGTATATAAATAAAGTATTATTATTATTATTATTATTATTATTATCCTGGTGGAAGTTGGAATTTGGTGACGCAGCAGCACTCTTTGGCAGAGAAGGCTAAAACTACAATGCCTGTTGTTGTTGTTGTTCATTCAGTCGTCTCCAACTCTTCGTGACCTCATGGACCAGCCCACGCCAGAGTTCCCTGTCAGCCATCACCACCCCCAGCTCCTTCAAGGTCAGTCCAGTCACTTCAAGGATGCCATCCATCCATCTTGCCCTTGGTCGGCCCCTCTTCCTTTTACCTTCCACTTTCCCCAGCATAATTGTCTTCTCTAGGCTTTGCTGTCTCCTCATGATGTGGCCAAAGTACTTGAACTTTGTCTCTAGTATCCTCTAATATCCATCCCACCAAGAACTTGCCACAATTTATTATGATCCACACAGTCAAAGGCTTTAGAATAGTCAATGAAGCAGAAATAGATGTTTTTCTGAAACTCCCTGCCTTTCTCCATTATCCAGCGGATATTGGCAATCTGGTCTCTCATTCCTCTGCCTTTTCTAAACCCAGCTTGAACATCTGGCAACTCTCGCTCCATGTATTGCTGGAGTCTTCCTTGCAGGATCTTGAGCATTACCTTACTAACATGAGAAATAAGGGCCACTGTACGGAAGTTTGAGCAGTCTTTCGCATTTCCCTTTTTTGGTATGGGGATATAAGTTGATTTTTTCCAGTCTGATGGCCATTCTTGTATTTTCCATATTTGCTGGCATATGGCATGCATCCCCTTGACAGCATCATCTTTTAAGATTTTAAACAGTTCAGCTGGGTATACAATGCCTGGTATTCCATAGCATTTAGGAATAGCAATTAAAGTGATATCAAATTGAATTCATTCTGCAGTGTAGACACACCCCTAGGTCTGGCAAGCATATTGCCACCATTTATTTTTTCCATTCAGTGCATATTCAAATAGGTGAAGACTAGCATCTCACATTCCTCCTTTGTCCTCCCAGCTTGTTGTGCTTATGAACTTATGGTCACAATTTACAACAAACTCCAAGGAAGAATTGGTTGATTCTGATCCACATATCTCAATGAAGGTAGATCAAAAGTTGGCAGTTTTGTTTACAGTGTATGAGACGAAAGAGACCTTTCTTTGTGTCTGAAAAGAAGTACAAAGTCTCCTTGGGGCATTAAGGGGAATGAGCCATTCTTGCTTTGTGTGAATTGATGCCACACTGTTTACAAATTAGTGGTTTGTGTCATGCTGACATTGACAGCAGCAACCAGAAGGCATTGACAAAGAAAATTGCATCTTGCACTCTGTTCTCAGAGCACAGAGAAAGTAAAAGTACTAGACACCAGTGGGTCTATCCTAGGACTCGCATTGTCTTCTTCCCAGTCTCTATGATCTGGGCTACAGTCTCTGGAAATCAGGACTGGGAGAAGTTGTTCTTTTCAAAAGAACAGAAACAATATACAGAATGCATAAGTGTCATGGCAAACTATTTCTGAAAGGTCCTCCTACTAGGCTTTGTCTACACCTACAGGATATATCTGGGTTAAAGAACTCCAGAATTGCTCTGATATGGTTCAGGAGCATGCCCAGAGCTGCTTCATCAGTCAGATGGCATTTGTTGTTGTTGTTGTTGTTGTTGTTGTTCATTCGTTCAGTCATTTTCGACTCTTCGTGACCTCATGGACCAGCCCACATCAGAGCTCCCTGTCGGCCGTCACCACCCCCAGCTCCTTCAAGGTCAATCCAGTCACTTCAAGGATGCCATCCATCCATCTTGCCCTTGGTTGGCCCCTCTTCCTTTTTCCTTTCCATTTTTCCCAGCATCATTGTCTCCTCTAAGCTTTCCTTTCTTCTCAAGATGTGGCCAAAGTACTTCAACTTTGTCTCTAATATCCTTCCCTCCAATGAGCAGCCGGGCTTTGTTTCCTGAAGTATGTACTGGTTGGATCTTCTCGTAGTCCAAGGCACTCTCAGAACTTTCCTCCAACACCACAGTTCAAAAGCATCGATCTTCCTTCGTTCATCCTTCCCTATGGTCCAGCTCTCGCATCCGTAGGTGACTATAGAATACCATACCAGATTGGAAATGCAGCAGGGCTGCCACCACTGCTTTGCTGACTGCTAACAGCTTCCTCTCACACCCCTTCTGTTCATGGTAGATAATCTGGATTTTATATGTCAGTGCAGATGGCACCTCAGAGGCTTTCTGGTAATATCATGTTTATGCTCAATGGCTCGGCACCCTGATGTGACATCACTAGAGTACCTCTGGGTGGGAGTTAGGTCCACTAGTGCTGTGAACAATGGATCCAGTCCAAACCAGTTATCCACACCTCCAACCACCTTCCAGATATCCATCCCACCTTCCAAGAAGGTCTCAGGTAAATGCAGTGTTCCCTCACTTATCGCGGGGGTTCCATCAAATTCAGAGGCAGAAAGAGAGAGTTCCACTGCTAAACAATTCCTACAGTCAAGACATTCTTCCTAAGGTTCTGGTGAATCTCGTTTTCTATATTTTGAACCCATTGCCCCTACTGGCAGAAGTTTCTTGTTGAAATTAGCAAGACTCACTCGGTCCAGGATGCCCTTGCAGAGATTTGTGGTCACTGTTACAGAGAACCTTGCAACTCCTCTGATATTAACAAGAAAAGCTGACGACTGTGAGCAGAAGCCAATGGGGCATTCTCACCAAAGCAGCCCTTTTGAAACAGAGAGAGAAAGAAGAACACACTCTCTTTTACAATCCTCCCTTCCCACCGTTCATTTCAATTGGGATTGCACTGGATTGTAATTCTAAGTAAAAGTCCAGGGACAAACGGAAACTTTTATTTCAAATGGCTGTGCCCGCAATCAATTTCACCAAGCAATATTTAATCATCTGGATTTATGAATGAATGCACATTATGCATAATCATATGTATTTCTCTTTCTTTTGTCTTCTTCCACTGTGCAAAAGGAATAATTGAACAATGATCCCATACACAGACTGGGGATATAAGAATATCAAGGCGAATGACAATTTAATCTGTTACTCACCAGCTTTTGGGTGGATTTTTTAAAAATCCTTATTTGCTCACAATGACACAATATGTATTTTAAACCCCAGTTTATACAGCTTTTGCCTGATTTATTTGGGCTTCATAATATCTTCTCAGCTATTGTATGATCCCTTCCTAAATCCTGCTCCGTAATCCTCATCCCTCCTCAAAAACTCACACTGAATGACTCAGTCATACACAATTTGCAACTCCAGTGTGAAATTCATTAAAATTATGATAGCTGGGAAGAAGTCAGAAATCCTTAGGACACCAAAGGAGATTGACTGAGACAAGTATATCTCAATTAACAAAGTAGTGTGTTCCTGAGCCTTATTTCTTTAACAGCAAATCTGGTAACCGAAAGGGAAATAACATAATAGGGACAGGTTCCTACACCACACGAAAGCGCAAATCAACATGTTTCGGTAAACTTTTTATTCAGAACGAACAATAATGCACATGTGAAATGAGACAATCAGGTTGCGTAACAAAGACACATTGAACCTTCTACAGATTACATGAAGATTTATTCCATAACTAGCCATCCCCTGCCACGCGTTGCTGTGGCCCAGTCTTGTGATCTGGAAAATAAAGTAATGAAAAAGTGTTGGTTTCTAATATATGTAATTTCTTTATGCTTGTGTTGATGTAGAGATTGTCTGGTTGGCCTACTCTGGAACATAGAATTGTCCTTGTTTAGGGGTCCCTTTCAAATCTCTGATACTATATCTGTGTGTGAGAGAGTCATATATATATATATCTGTGTATCTATGGCTGGATGGCTCTTTGTCAGGAAGGCTTTTTAAAAATTTTTTGCCCTGGTGAAGAGAATTGGACTGGGTGGCCTTAAGTATGATGTTGGTCATCAAGGTTCTGTGTGGGAAATTTACCCCAATTCTATCGTTGGTGGGGTTCAGAATGGTCTTTGATTGTAGGTGAACTATAAATCCCAATAATTACAACTACCAAATGTCAAGGTCTATTTTCCCCAAACTCCATTTGTGTTCATATTTGGGCATATGGAACATCCGTGCCAAGTTTGGTCCAGATCTATCACTGTTTTAGTCCACAGTGCTCTCTGGATGTAGGTGAACTACAACTCCCAAACTCAAGGTCAGTGCCCACCAAAGTGTTTTCTGTTGGTCATGGGAGTCCTGTGTGCCACGTTTGGTTCTATTCCATAATTGGTGGAGTTCAGAATGCTTTTTGATTGCAGGTGAACTATAAATCCCAACAACTACAACTCCCAAATGACAAAATCAAAAAATTTGAGTGAAGGACATACATTGGGTTGTTAGGTGTATGCTGTCCAAATTTGTGTCAATTCGTTCAGTGGTTTTTGAGTTATGTTAATCACACAAACAAACATTACATTTTTATTTATATAGATATATTGTAAGAGGGTTTTCCCATTGACCAGTCCCTTTTTTTTCCCTTATGCAGAATGATCCCTATAAACACTGGGAATATGTTCCAAGACATACATACAGTACATGATGGATACTTGAAACCATTGATAATAGTGAACCCTATATTTTGGCACTTGAGCACCTAGAGAGGCCCACAAATACTTCTGGGGGATTTTTTATTATCATCATTATTAATAGTATTAATATGCCCCTAATGGTGGAGCCCCCGGTGGTGCAGTGGGTTAAACCACTGCGCTGCTAAACTTGTTGACCGAAAGGTCGCAGGTTCGAATCCGGAGAGCGGCGTAAGCTTCCACCGTCAGCTCCAGCTTCTGCCAACCTAGCAATTCGAAAATATGCAAATGTGAGTAGATCAACAGGTACCGCTCCAGCGGGAAGGTAGCAGAGCTATGCAGTCATGCTGGCCACATGACCTTGGAGGTGTCTACGGACAACGCTAGCTCTTTGGCTTAGAAATGGAGATGAGCACCAACCCCCAGAGTCAGACACGACTGGACTTAATGTCAAGGGAAAACCTTTCCCTACCTTTACCTTAGGCTGGGTTTCCCTGTATGAATAGAATTGCCATGTTCATGGGCAGGCCTGTAGCCGGGGGGGGGGGGGTGAGGGGGGGCTTCGGGGTGGTCTGTGAGAAGGCCTTACTGGTACATTATTTAAACTGTTATGTTTATTCATATCATGACCTCATCACTATGCTCAATATATCCCATATGCATGGGGGTATTGGGATAATGATACAAAAGGTTTGCTAGGGTAGATCCTGAGTGTAGATGGGGCCAAAGGGTATGAGTAGTAGCCTTGTTTCTTTTTACCCACAACTGTGCTCCCTGCACTGAATTGGAAACACAATTCCACTGGAAATCAGAGAGTGTTCTGGTGCTGCTTGTCCACAAATGTCCCAATATTCATTTGTGAAATGTTGATGGCTGCATAGCTAGAAATTGTACCACTGCTCTTAATAGATTGCAATAAATAAAAGCTTTGGTGGGGATGATTTTTGAAGACATGTGTAAGGTAGCACTGTAAATGACATTTCTATAGATATATTTATGCAGTGCTGTCATCATGATCATAAATAATAGTTTACTTAAACAGTTTTCTTCAATGGCTTAGAGAAAATAATATTCACCATATTTAATTCATATTTAGTTTACAAAAAAGTAGCACAACAAGCCATAATCCTCAAAGCAGCCAAAGGGAAACATGAGAAAAAGTGATGTAAATAGTGCTTCCATTGCTACTCTTCAGAGTTTAATTTCCATCATGATATTGTAGATGTTTGAAAGGCTGTCTACTAGTCCTAGTTTTATACAGCATTTCTCTTTCCAATGATTTTGTTTCTCTATTGAGAAATGTATTCTAATTCTTTTACATTCTCTCAAAGATCGTATTTAACATTATCTTATTTACATGTTTCTGGCATCCATAATGCATATTGCAATGGGATTTTGGAAGATCTGTTTCAGCTTCGTCCATTGATCCGCTCCTCCAGCCTCCTCCTGTGACAAATACAACTGACAGGAATGTCAATGCACGGTGACAGAAAGGAGCTCTAAGCCCACTCTTGCTTCTCTCGCTGGGAGGCCTTTAAATGACACATTTTATCATCCTTTGGGGCTTCTCTGATCAAATAAGAGGTGATTACCAAATCTCTGCCTTACAGTTCAATTTGAGTAAGTCAAACAGGCAAAGATCAAAAGAAGGAGGCCAGAAAGGTAAGTAGATTGGGCATTCATTTAAGTCAGAGATATTTCCCCTAGACAAGAAATCTTTCAAAATGCCTGTCACCCAAGTTATCTTTAACCTTTTCCCCCTACTGAGGTCGTCCTTTGTGGAACATTATATTAGTCTGAATTCTTAACCATTTTGCCCTCAAATATATTACTGCTCACAATTCAAATGTAGTCTCTGAACAAGGCTTTTATTTTCCATAGTGCGTGTGTGGGATATATATGTTTTGTGTATGTGTACATATTATTTATTTATTTGCAGCTTTTATATTCCGCCCTTCTCACCCCGCAGGGGTCTCAGGGCGGATTACAGTGTACACATATATGGCAAACATTCAATGCCAATTTTTGACATACGAACATATACAGACATACACAGAGGCTATTTAATTTTTTTCTGGCAGCCAGGGGAGCTGTTGCTTTTATCATCCATCTGCGTCGCTGATGAAGCACTTCTGCATTCCCCGCATGCTTCCCCGCTGGAATGCTTTGCTGGAGCCTTCTTTATAGCCTCATAAATCAGTTAATTTAGCCTCTCCACACTTTAAGGTGGTACCTTATTTTCCTACTTGACAGATGCAACTGTCTTTCGGGTTGCAAAGGTCGACAACAGGCTACACACAATTGGTTGGAAACCCACTCCAACCTGGGCTGGCTTCGAACTCATGACCTTTTGGTCAGAGTGATCTTAATGCAGCTGACACTCAGCCAGCTGCGCCACAATCCCAGTGCCATATGTATCTCTGTGTAGATATTTAGATATACACACATACATACATACCTCTACTTAGGAGCATCCCAACCTAAGGGTTTTTTAGGCTAAGAACTCTCCCTTGGCCTCCGTTTTGCTTTGACATACCAACAGTGCTTTGAGTTAAGAGCTAGCAGCAGAGGGTGCTCTAGCGCCAGAGTACAGGGCTTTAGGGAGCAGCCTCCGTGCCTCGTGCTGTTGTCCACTTTGGGAGATTGCTGCCCGCTTTGCTCTAGTCCACTTTGAGGAACTTTGGGTTCATTTTGTATGGTTTTTATTCTTGGTATGTTTGTCTTCATGAAAAGAGAGATGGAAAGAGAGCATGGGGGAGGCTGGAATGAGTACGTTATTAAGAAAATGATGCTTTTGCCTGTTCACTTTATGCTTCTTTGCCACAACTTTGTGCTTCCACCGCATTAAAGTTGATCTTTTTTTTTTACTGTTCCATATAAAAGTGCATTTATACATTATTTGTTATTTATAAAGAACATTTTCCTATTTAAAAACATGTAACAAAACAATCGGGGGAGGGGATTTGTGGGGGACAAACAGACTAATAGCATTTCAATGGGAAAATTCACTTTGAGATACAAGTGTTTTGAGTTAAGAGTTCAATCATAGAACAAATTAAACACTTAAGTCAATGTAGAAGAGATAAGGAACTATTTTTAAACAAGCAATGTATGGAAGTGTTAGAAGACAACAGAATAGGAAGGACAAGATTCCTCTTCCAGAAAATTAGAAACATCGGAGGTAAATTTCAGGTGAAAATGGGCATGACAATAAACAAAGATGACAGGGACTTAACAGAAGCTGAAGAGATCAAGAGAAGGTGGCAAGACTATATAATAATAGTATTGAGGATAGCATTGACGATATGGTGAAGGATAATAATACCACATAGTCAAAGGATAGCTTTGACTATGTGGTGAGTGAATTAGAACCAGACATCCTGAGGAGTGAGGTTGAAGGGGCCTTAAGAAGCATTGCTAATAACAAGGCAGCAGGAGTCGACTGTTTAAAATCTTGAAATATGATGCTGTCAGGGTGATACATATCCCCATACCAAAAAAGGAGAGTTGGACAGTGGTCACTGGTCAAAAAAACGTTGGGAACCACTGTTCTTTACTGTCCAAAAATATGCATAAATGGGTACAAAGCCAAGGGGACAAAACTGAGACTATCATTCATTGGACAGATCATGAGACTGTATGACTTGCTGGAAAAAGACAACAAGGGAAATCCTTTTTTGTGTCTGAGACTCTTTCAAGACCGGAATTCAAGTGGTCTTGATGGAAAAGGACATCTTCATTGCAAGGCACCCTCCAAGATAGCGGCTTCAATTGAAAGCAAGGATGTTTTTTTAATGACAGTTCTTGAAATCCTTTATGCTGGCCTCATTCAGGGACCTTTTGTATTCCTTTCCAGTTTTTTCTGAATAATCCATCTTGCATTGTATGTCAACCTCTTCATCAGGGATGCAAGCATCATTACTGTTACAGTCAAATATATATTTGCTCCTTTCTTTGTCTCAGAACGGAGGTGCTAACGGCTTATCATTAATTGCTGTCATGTTGGCTTCCTTTTAAACTGAACCTGTGAAAAAGAGGTCTCTAAGGTACCTTGTTACTAACAGCAATGCTCCCTTCCAGAGTCCATTGGTCTGCAATACGACCTTCTGTATTTCCTCCTGTTTTCTACCTGACCCCATCTGCTTCACTATTTAGAAATTGTCAGGTTGGGTTGCTATGTGTTTTCTGGGTTTTATGGCCATGTTCTAGAAGCATTCTCTTCTGACGTTTTGCTTCACAACCTCTGAGGTCTCCTGACATAGATGTGGGTGAAATGTCAGGAGAGAATGCTTCTAGAACATGGCCAAACAACCCAGAAAACTCACAGCAGCCTGGTGATTCTGGCCATAAATGCCTTCCACAACAATTTTTTTGGGTTGTTTTGTTCATAAACCCAGTGGCAAAACAATGAATGGTTTAGATCAGAGGTCCTCAAACTTTTTAAACAGAGGGCCAGGTCACAGTCCCTCAAATTGTTGGAGGGCCAGATTATAATTTGAAAAAACATGAATTAATTCCTATGCACACGGCACATATCTTATTTGTAATGCAAAAAACACTTAAAACAATACAATAATTAAAATGAAGAACAATGTTAACATATATAAACTTATTAGTATTTCTTTTTATATATATAATCTTTATTGAGTGTTTTCATAATACATATTAATTTTAAAAGAAAGATTTGTTGCGAGATTTAAAGTCCAACAAAAATAAACAGTCAAAGTAGAAAAAGAAGAGAGGAAAAGAGAGTAGAAAATGAGAAGGTAGAGAAAAAAGAAAAAAAAGAACGAATAGAGAAATACAAAATAAAAACAAAAACTACAGTTATCTTTTTCTTCAGTCCGACTTCCGGGAAACTTTGAGGAGGGCTTCTTCCTTTTCCTACTTCTGTGGATTTTCCTTCCTTTCCTCTTTCATTTTTTTATTTTTGGACTTTATGGGGCTGTTCTGTAATTATTCATATCCTACTTTTTATTACTTATTTTAAATATTTAATTATTTTAAATATTAGTATTTCAATGAAAAGTGTGGCCCTGCTTTTGGCCGATGAGAAAGGCTTGTTGTTGTTGTTGTTGTTGTGTGCTTTCAAGTTGTTTCACTTTGAGTGAGGGCCAGGTAAATGACCTTGGAGGGCTGCATCCGGCCTCCGGGCCTTAGTTTGAGGACCCCTGGTTTAGATTAAGAAGTAGGTACTCCAGTTAGAACTGTTTTTCAAAAACAACATTTACAGGGTTGGGTTGCTGTGAGATTTCTGGGCTGTATGGCCATGTTCCAGAAGCATTCTCTCCTGACATTTCTCCCACATCTATGGCAGGGATCCTCAGAGGTTGAGGATGCCTGCCATAAATGTGGGGAAAATATCAGGAGAGAATGCTTCTGGAACATGGCCATACAGCCCGGAAAACTCACAGCAACCCAGTGATTCTGGCCATGAAAGACTTCAACAACATATTTACCAGGTTGCAAGATGTGGGGAGTTTGATGTCGGCACAGGCTTGCCTTTAATGTTGTCTCTTTGCAAGTATTAGCAGATTTGCTGTTCAAACCTCCTTAACTTTGGAGAGTTTGACAAGCACAACGTGTACTCATGTGTTCAGTGTTGCTTACTTTATGGTTAGTGTGCTGAATCCAGGCTGAAGGCAGTCTTTATTTCTTGTTCATGATCTTTGACCATACAATGTCTCCAAGTTAGGAACAAGATAGGTTCTATAGGTTTGTTCTTAAGTTGAATTTGTATGTAAGTCAGAACAGGCACATTTCTAAGTGTAACTCCAGCCTATCTATCTATCTATCTATCTATCTATCTATCTATCTAAGCTTTGGATAGCATAAGGAAGGGTTAACACCCCTGTGGAGTTTGTTTTGCTGCCTGTGCTCCTGTTCAGATTTCACCTCACTTTCTGCCCTTGTGATTATTAGATTTTGAAAAAGATTGGCTTGTTGTGGAAACAAGGACCGGAGATAAAGCTTCAGTGGAGAGACCTTTTTCCCATTATAACACTTTCAGGAGTGATTTTCCCTTATGAGTGGTAGATTTCTCTCCCTTCCTGTTGTCTCACCCCTGTTCTTAACTAAGAGTTGTTTTTAAGTTGAGGACTGCCTGTGCTTCGGATCGGGAGGGCTTGACTACTACAATGGAGGTTCAATGGCCCAATTTTACCACACCCAGCTGGTAAAAATGGACCAGTAACACTCAGGCTTGGACTTCCTTGGCTCCTTCCACACATCTGAATAAAATCCCACATTATCTGCTTTGAACTGGAATAGATGGCAGTGTGGACTCAGATAACCCAGTTCAAAGAAGATATAGCGCAATTTTCTGCCTTGATATCCTGGGTTATAGGGCTGTGTTAGTTATATACAGCCCTGTACACTGTAACGGTCTGGATGAGGGCGAACAAATTGAAATTGAATCCAGACAAGACAGAGGTACTCCTGGTCAGTCGCAAGGCTGAACAGGGCATAGGGTTACAGCCTGTGCTGGATGGGGCCGCACTCCCCCTGAAGGCGCAGGTTTGCAGCTTGGGTGTGATCCTGGATTCATCGCCGAGCCTGGAGCCCCAGGTCTCGGCAGTGACCAGGGGAGCATTTGCACAGCTTAGGCTCGTGCGCCAGCTGCGCCCGTACCTCGGGAAGTCTGACTTGGCCACAGTAGTCCACGCTCTGGTTACATCCCGTTTAGACTACTGCAACACTCTCCACGTGGGGTTGCCTTTGAAGACGGCCCAGAAGCTCCAACTGGTCCAACGGGCGGCACCCATGATACTAACAGGAGCAGGACGCAGGGAGCATACAACCCCCCTGCTGTACCAGCTCCACCGGCTGCCGATCTGCTACCGGGCTCAATTCAAGGTGCTGGCATTGGCCTATAAAGCCCTAAACGGTTCTGGCCCAAGATACCTAGCTGACCGCCTCTCGGCCTATGAGCCCACGAGGACTTTGAGATCTTCCGGGGAGGCCCTGCTCTCGATTCCGCCTGCGTCACAGGCACGGCTGGCGGGGACGAGAGATAGGGCCTTCTCGGTGGTGGCTCCTCGGCTGTGGAACACCCTTCCCGTGGACATCAGGCTAGCTCCCTACCTGTTGATATTCCGTAGGAAATTAAAGACCTGGCTGTTTAAGAAGGCATTTGATCAAGAAGTGCAATGATTGGTAATCTGACCATAGGTTTGGAACAACGGAAATGATACCGGATTGTGGGTTTGACGATGAGACGACACGGAATGGCTATTGTAGTAATGGTAATGTTGATGTTTTTGATGAGGATGTTTTGTGATAATGATGAATTGTGGATTATTTTACACTATGTCTTGTATTTTGCACCTGTTTTTCTATGTTGTACACCGCAATGAGTCGCCCCTGGGCTGAGAATTGCGGTATATAAGCGAAGCAAATAAATAAATAAATAAATAAATGTACACCTTGCCTTTCTCTGAGGCTGAGAGAGTGTGACTTTCAGAGAGGTTCCAGCCTCCTTCTGAAGTCGGGAGGGAGTCGCAGCAACCGGGCTCCTGCTTGCCCTGGAGGGGGGCCTGCCAGGCCAGCTCCTCTCCCTCCTCGTGCCCTGGGCTCTGCCCTGGGAAAAGAAGGGCTCTCGGTGGCAAAGGGCTGCCAGGTGGGCAGGACGGGCAACAGGATCGGGAAGCTGGCACTGAACTGCAAGGGGAGGAGAAAAGAAAAGAAAAGAGGGGAGAAAGAGGAGGAGGAGAGGAAGAAGAGGAGGAGAGGGGAGAAAAAGGAGGAGAGGAAGAAGAGAAAAGAGGAGGAGAGGGAGAAGAGGAGGAGAGAGGGGAAAGAGGCGGAGAGGAAGATGAGAGGAAGAAAAGGAGAAAGAAGAGAAGAGGAGTGGAAGAAGAGGGGAGAAAGAGGGGGAGGAGAGGGAGGAGGAGAGGGAGGAGAGGAGAGAAAGAGGAGAGGGAGAAGAGGGGAAAGAGGAGGAGAGGAAGAAGAGGGGAGAAAAAGAGAGGAGGAAGACGAGAGGAAGAAAAAGACAGAAATAAGGGAAGAGGGGAGTAAGAAGCAGGGATAAAGAGGGGGAGGAGAGGTAGAAGAGGAGGAGGGGAGATAAAGGAGGAGAGGAAGAAGAGAAAAGAGGAGGAGAGGAAGACGAGGGGAGAAAGAAGAGGAGAGGGAGAAGAGGAGAAGAGAGGAGAAAGAGGAGGAGAGGAAGAAGAGGGGAGAAAGAGGAGAGGAAGACGAGAGGAAGAAAAGGAGAGAAAGAAGAGGGGAGGAAGAAGAGGGGAGAAAAAGGGGGAGGCGAGGGAGAAGAGGAGGAGACGGGAGAAAAAAGAGGAGAGGAAGAAGAGAAAAGAGGGGGAGAGGGAAAGGAAGGGAGAAAGAAGAGGAGAGGGAGAAGAAGAGAAAGAGGAGGAGAGGAAGAAGAGGGGAGAAAAATAGGAGAGGAAGACGAGAGGAAGAAAAAGAGAGAAAGAAGAGGGGAGAAAGAGGAGGAGAGGGAGAAGAGGAGGAGAGGGGGGGAAAGGAGGCGAGGAAGAAGAGAAAAGAGGAGAGGGAGAAGAGGAGAAAGAGGAGGAGAGGAAGAAGAGGAGAAGAGAGGAGAAAGAGGAGGAGAGGAAGAAGAGGGGAGAAAAAGGAGGAGAGGAAGAAGAGAAAAGAGGAGGAGAGGTAGACGAGGGGAGAAGAGGAGAGGAAGAAAAGGAGAGGAAGTAGAGAAGAGGGGAGAAAGAGGAGGTGAGGAGGGGAAGCGAAGAGGGAGAAAGAGGAGGAGGAGAGAAAACAGAAGGACAGAGAGAAGAAGGGAGAAAGAAGACGAGAGGAAAAAGAGGAGAGGAAGAAGGAAGAGAAAGAGGAGAAGAAGACGGGAGGAGAGGGACGCGAGGAAAAGAGGAAGAGGAGAGGAAGAGGAGGAAGAGGGGAGGAGAAGGAGGAGGAAAAGGGGAGGGCTCAGTGGGGAGGAAGAGGTCAGGTTGGTGCTGCTGCTGCCGGTCCTCTTCCCTCCTTCTTGAGGAGCTCCATCCATCCTTCCGAGGCAGACCTGCCTGACCACCCGCCGGAGGAGGAGGAGGAGGAGGTGGCGGTGGGAGGAGAGGCGCTCCAGCCGGGACCCACCTCCGCAGCCCTGCCGGCTCCTTCCACCTGCTCTCTCCGCGGGGCAGAGTCCCTCTCCTCCTCCTCCTCCTCCTCCTCCTCCTCCTCCTCCCCTTTGAAGCCATGCCGGGGCTGCGCCGCGACCGCCTGCTGCTGCTGCTCCTCCTGGGACTCCTGCTCTGCGCCGACCTCTACTTCCACCTCTGGCCGCAAGTGCGGCGCCGATTAGCCCCGGAGCCCGAAGGGGAGACCCGCTGCTCCTGCCCAGGAAAAGGAAAAGGAGGAGGAGGAGAGGGCACCGCTTCTACGGCTGCTTCTTCTTCTTCGCCCGCAGCCTCGCAAGCGCCGCCGCCGCTGCCAGATGGGACGGAGGAGCCCCGGCATTCGCGCTCCAAGCTGCGCCGCCTCTTCGCGCACCCGCTCTACAGCGGCCCCCAGTGGCCGGCCGAGGAACTGCTCAGCGGGCAGGAGGCGCTGCGCTACTACAGGAGGAAGGTGGCCCGCTGGAACAGGTGATTTGGGGGAAGGAAATCATACCAAAAAGGGGTGTGTGTGTGTGTGTGTGTTCACACCCTATCTGAGAGCGGGAGCGGGAAAACATCCCATCCATCCTTAACCGCAGAGATAAGTAATCCCAACCCCATGCTCAGGCTCCCCTTCCCCATCTCCCCCTTTCCCCAATTTCTGGGAAATCCCAGAATTCCTGACCATTGAATAAGCTGGGAGTTGGATTCCCAAACAACTGGAGGATGGCCGAGTCTATATACTGTAATGGATGCTGTTTGATATCCCTTTAAATCCGGGGAGCGGGGTGAGCTCCCGCTGTTAGCCCCAGCTTCTGCTAACCTAGCACTTTGAAACCACTGGATTATCAAAGCAGATAATCTACATTATTGACTATGAACTGGACTATATGAGTTCAAAAACAAGCAAATGTGAGTAGATCAATAGGTACCACTCTGGCGGGAAGGTAACGGCACTCCATGCAGTCATGCTGGCCAAACAATCTTGGGGGTTTCTATGGACAATACCGGCTCTTAGACTTAGAAATGGAGAGGAGCACTACCCCCAAAAGTCAGACACAACTACACTTAATGTCAGGGAAAACCTTGACCCTTAAACTGCCTTAGTGCGAGGCTGTGAGATTTGTTTGAAGAGCAATGTTTACATACCCTCCTGACCCTGGGATGGTCAGAACACTTTAATAATAATAATATCTAATAATAATAATAATAATAATAATAATAACTAAAGTTCCCAGTGATGATCAGCACACTGGGTGCAGTGCCTAAAGACCTTGGCCTGCACTTAAAAACAATCAGCACTGACAAAATTACCACCTGTCAACTGCAAAAGGCCACCTTACTGGGATCTGCACACATTATTCGCCGATACATCACACAGTCCTAGACACTTGGGAAGTGTCTGACGTGTGATCTAATACAACAGCCAGCAGAGTGATCTTGTTTGCTGTGTACTAATCTTGTTGTGTATCTAATAATAATGATAATAATAATAATAATAATAATAATAATAATAATAAGCTGACATTTAAAGATCGAACTGCAAAGACTGTGGCACAAACCAGTAAAGGTGGTTCCAGTGGTGATCGGCACACTGGGTGCAGTGCCTAAAGACCTTGGCCTGCACTTCAAAACAATTAGCACTGACAAAATTACCACCTGTCAGATGCAAAAGGCCACCTTACTGGGATCTGCACACATTATTCGCCAATACATCACACAGTCCTAGACACAGCCTGACGTGTGATCTAATACAACAGCCAGCAGAGTGATCTTGTTTGCTGTGTACTAATCTTATTATGTATCTAATAATGATAATGATAATAATAATAATAATAAGCTGACATGATATAAGGATTTAAAGATCGAACTGCAAAGACTCTGGCACAAATCAGTAAAGGTGGTCCCAGTGGTGATTGGCACACTGGGTGCAGTGCCTAAAGATCTTGGCCTGCACTTAAACACAATCGGTGCTGACAAAATTACCACCTGTCAGCTGCAAAAAGCCACCCTACTTGGATCTGCACACATTATTCTCTGATACATCACACAGTCCTAGACACTTGGGAAGTGTCCAACGTGTGATCCAATACAAGAGCCAGCAGAGTGACCATGTTTGGTTTGTTATGTATCTAATAATGATAATAATAATAATAATAATAATAATTTATTATTATTATTATTATTATTATTATTATATAATAATAATAATAATAATTTCTCCAGCAAAGGATCACCGCCTTGTCGGGGCGCTGGAGCTTGAGCACCTCAATGATGTCATGAGCGAAACCGTGAAGGGACACCCAAGACGGGACGGTTGTGGCAGAGAGGTCAGACCAAGCGTGATCCCTGGGGAAGGCAATGGCAAACCACCCCAGTATCCTTGCCAAGAAAACTAAATGGACCAGTACAACCAGAGATATGTCGGTATGCCATTGGAAGATGGGACTCCCAGGTCGGAAGATGGCCAAAATGCTACTGGGGAGGAGCAGAGGATAAGTTCAACTAGCCCCAGATGTGATGACGCAGCTAGCTCAAAGCCGAAAGGAAGGCTAGCGGCCGACGGTACTGGAGGTGAACGACGAATCCGATGCTCTAAAGATCAACACACCATAGGAACCTGGAATGTAAGATCTATGAGCCAGGGCAAATTGGATGTTGTTATTGGTGAGATGTCAAGACTAAAGATAGACATTCTGGGGGTCAGCGAACTGAAATGGACTGGAATGGGCCACTTCACATCAGATGGCCACCAGATCTACTACTGCGGACAAGAGGAACATCGAAGAAATGGAGTAGCCTTCATAATTAATAAGAAATTTGCTAAAGCGGTGCTTGGATACAACCCAAAAAATGACAGAATGATCTCAATTCGAGTGCAAGGAAAGCCTTTCAACATCACAGTGATCCAAATATACGCCCCAACCACAGCTGCTGAAGAAGCAGAAGTAGATCAGTTCTATGAGGATCTGCAGGACCTACTGGATAATACACCAAAAAGAGACATTATTCTCATTACAGGAGACTGGAATGCCAAGGTGGGAAGTCAAATGACAACTGGGATCACAGGCAAGCATGGTCTGGGAGAACAAAATGAAGCGGGACGCAGGCTGATAGAATTTTGCCAGGAAAACTCGCTGTGTATAACAAACACTCTCTTCCAACAACCTAAAAGACGGCTTTATACATGGACTTCACCAGATGGTCAGCACCGAAATCAGATTGACTACATCCTTTGCAGCCAAAGGTGGCAGACATCCATCCAGTCGGTGAAAACAAGACCTGGGGCTGACTGTAGCTCAGATCACGAACTTCTTATTGCCCAATTTAGAATAAAACTAAAGAGATCAGGGAAAATACACAGACCAGTTAGATATGATCTCACTAACATTCCTAGCGAATATACAGTGGAAGTGAAGAACAGATTTGAAGGACTAGATTTAGTAAACAGAGTCCCAGAAGAACTATGGACAGAAGTCCGCGACATTGTTCAGGAGGCGGCAACAAAGTACGTCCCAAAGAAAAAGAAAACCAAGAAGGCAAAATGGTTGTCTGCTGAGACACTGGAAGTAGCCCAAGAAAGGAGGAAAGCAAAAGGAAACAGGGATAAGGGGAGATATGCCCAGTTAAATGCGCAATTCCAGAGGTTAGCCAGAAGAGATAAGGAACTATTTTTAAATAAGCAATGCATGGAAGTGGAAGAAGACAACAGAATAGGAAGGACAAGAGACCTCTTCCAGAAAATTAGAAACATTGGAGGTAAATTTCAGGCAAAAATTGGTATGATAAGAAACAAAGATGGCAGGGACCTAACAGAAGCTGAAGAGATCAAGAGAAGGTGGCGAGACTATACAGAAGATCTGTATAGGAAGGATAATAATATTGAGGATAGTTTTGACGGTGTGGTGAATGAATTAGAACCAGACATCCTGAGGAGTGAGGTGGAATGGGCCTTAAGAAGCATTGCTAACAACAAGGCAGCAGGAGACGACGGGATCCCAGCTGAACTGTTTAAAATCTTAAAAGATGATGCTGTCAAGGTGATGCATGCCATATGCCAGCAAATATGGAAAACACAAGAATGGCCATCAGACTGGAAAAAATCAACTTATATCCCCATACCAAAAAAGGGAAATGCAAAAGACTGCTCCAACTTCCGTACAGTGGCCCTTATTTCTCATGCCAGTAAGGTAATGCTCAAGATCCTGCAAGGAAGACTCCAGCAATACATGGAGCGAGAGTTGCCAGATGTTCAAGCTGGGTTTAGAAAAGGCAGAGGAACGAGAGACCAGATTGCCAATATCCGCTGGATAATGGAGAAAGGCAGGGAGTTTCAGAAAAACATCTACTTCTGCTTCATTGACTATTCTAAAGCCTTTGACTGTGTGGATCATAATAAATTGTGGCAAGTTCTTAGTGAGATGGGCATCCCAAGCCACCTTGTCTCTCTCCTGAGGAATCTGTACAAGGACCAAGTAGCAACAGTCAGGACTGACCACGGAACAACAGACTGGTTCAAGATTGGGAAAGGCGTCCGGCAAGGCTGCATCCTCTCACCCAACCTTTTTAACTTGTATGCAGAACACATCATGCAATGTGCGGGGCTTGATGAATGCAAAGCTGGAGTGAAAATTGCTGGAAGAAACATTAACAACCTCAGATATGCAGATGACACCACCCTGATGGCCGAAAGCGAGGAGGAGCTGAGGAGCCTTCTAATCAAGGTGAAAGAAGAAAGCGCAAAAGCCGGGTTGCAGCTAAACATCAAAAAAACCAAGATTATGTCAACAAGAATGATTGACAACTGGAAAATAGAGGGAGAAACCGTGGAGGCCGTGACAGACTTTGTATTTCTAGGTGCAAAGATTACTGCAGATGCAGACTGTGGCCAGGAAATCAGAAGACGCTTACTTCTTGGGAGGAGAGCAATGTCCAGTCTCGATAAAATAGTAAAGAGTAGAGACATCAGACTGGCAACAAAGATCCGCCTAGTCAAAGCCATGGTATTCCCTGTAGTAACCTACGGATGTGAGAGCTGGACCTTAGGGAAGGCTGAGCGAAGGAAGATCGATGCTTTTGAGCTGTGGTGCTGGAGGAAAGTTCTGAGAGTGCCTTGGACTGCGAGAAGATCCAACCAGTCCATCCTCCAGGAAATAAAGCCCGACTGCTCACTGGAGGGAAAGATACTAGAGACAAAGTTGAAGTACTTTGGCCACATCATGAGGAGACAGGAAAGCCTAGAGAAGACAATTATGCTGGGGAAAGTGGAAGGCAAAAGGAAGAGGGGCCGACCAAGGGCAAGATGGATGGATGGCATCCTTGAAGTGACTGGACTGACCTTGAGAGAGCTGGGGGTGGTAACGGCAGACAGGGAGCTCTGGCGTGGGCTGGTCCATGAGGTCACGAAGAGTCGGAGACGACTGAACGAATGAACAACAACAACAATAATAATTTATACCCCGCTACCTTTCTTTAATCTTAATCATTCTAACTATATTTTATACTATTTATCTAAAGCTATTGACTTGCTCATACCCTTTTCCCGTTTTTAATCTCTTTTTTTAATCTCTTCTTTATTTTCATTATTAAAGAAAAATGTATTTTGCATTTTAACCCAAAAAAAGATTTTTTTAAAAAAAAATAATTTATTCTCCGCCATCATCTCCACAAAGATCAACTCACAAAAAGCACACAATAGTGCCACAACAAGCATACATTTACATACATCAACATACATTTGCATAAAAACAACATACATAAGCCACAAAAACAAAGTTTCCGTAGTTGGGTTTGTTTGGTTTTTTTTGTCGTGTCAAGAGCAACTTGAGAAACTCCAAGTTGCTTCTGGTGTGAGAGAATTGGACGTCTGCAAGGACGTTGCCCAGGGGACGCCCGGATGATGTGATGTTTTTATCATCCTTGTGGGAGGCTTCTCTCATGTCCCCACATAAGGAGCTGGAGCTGATAGAGGGAGCTCATCCGCCTCTCCCCGGATTTGAACCTGCGACCTGTTGGTCTTCAGTCCTGCCGGCACAGGGGTTTAACCCACCGGGGGGCCCAGTTTCTGTAGTAGAACAACTACTTTCAAAGTAATTACCACACAATTAAACAGGAAATAATGCTTTCAAACCAGGAACAGACTGTTTTTCAAATGTTTGTTACATAGTGTTATTGGCATTGCACTGTGACAGTTCAAGTGGTGTCAAACTGCATTATTTCTACAGTGTAGCTCAGCATTAATGGCCCAATCATGGGATTCGGTTTTGGTAAGGAACCCCTTCCTTGAATGGCCTCCTTGTCTGTAGCTGGGATGCCCAAGTTTCCTGGGCTCCTTTACTGGAGAGCTAGCCTTGTTGACCTCTCTCGGGGATGCCTGGTAGTTACCTATCTTGCAAAGGCGCCCGGAGCCAGCTTCCCTGCCTTTCAAATGAATCAGATCACTGTATCTCTTTCTGGTTTGTGTGCGAGGCTGTTCTCAACCCCAGGCGCTTTTTCAGGTGATAAATAATGCTTAACTCCAGTCTGTCTGGAGCTCTGCTTGCTGATTCCTGGCAACCAGGTTGCAGCCGAGAAGCGCACTCAGATAGCCATTTGCTCTCATGTGTTGACAACCAACCTTACAAAAAAATGAGGGGTAATGCTTCTTCTTGCTATCCCTGGTTCCTTACAATTCAGGTTCTTTGTTGAACTCCAGGAGCAGTAGTTCTTAGCCTCAGGGTCCCCAAGTGTTTTGGCCTGCAATGCTCAGAAATCTCAGCCAGTTTACCAGCTAATAATAATAATTATAATAATAATAATAATAATAATTTTTATTTATACCCCGCTATCATCTCCCCGATGGGGACTCGGTGCGGCTTACATGAGGTCAAGCCCAAACAACAAATTCCAACAGAGTAAAACCGAAAACGCAAACCAAAAACGTGAACAATAAACAACATCATAATTACATAAAACACATGAAGCTCTTTAGTTGAAACTGGGCACCACAATTCATGAGAGATATTGACAAGCTGGAATGTGTCCAGAGGAGGGCAACTAAAATGATCAAGGGTCTGGAGAACAAGCCCTATGAGGAGTGGCTTAAGGAGCTGGGCATGTTTAGCCTGAAGAAGAGAAGGCTGAGAGGATATATGATAGCTATGTATAAATATCTGAGAGGAAGCCACAGGGAGGAGGGAGCAAGCTTGTTTTCTGCTTCCCTGGAGACTAGGACGCAGAACAATGGCTTCAAACTACAAGAGAGGAGATTCCATCTGAACATGAGGAAGAACTTCCTGACTGTGAGAGTTGTTCAGCAATGGGACTCTGCCCCGGAGTGTGGTGGAGGCTCCTTCTTTGGAAGCTTTCAAACAGAGGCTGGATGGCCATCTGTCGGGGGTGATTTGAATGCAATATTCCTGCTTCTTGGCAGGGGGTTGGACTGGATGGCCCATGAGGTCTCTTCCAACTCTTTGATTCTATGATTCTATGATTCTATAATACATAACAATATAAAATAACAATAAGCACAAACACAGTGACAATGGACAGGCTACATGTAATGATTAAAAGAAAAACTAATTAGAAACTTGGGCAAGATAAAAAAGAAGCAGGTTATTCGCGGAGGATTTCTGGGAGTTGAAGGCTAAAACATCTGGCAACACATAGGTTGAGAACCACTGCTCTAAGTGCCGACTTAAGCTATTTTGCTGACTGAGGCAAAGGGAGTCTAAAGTGCTTTAATTGTGTGTTCCTGTATGGTCGAATGGGGTCTGATTGGATGGCTGTTGGGGTCTCTTCCAACTCTAAGGCCCCATCTATACTATCATATAAAATCCAGGCTGTCTGCTTAGAACTGGATTATATAGCAGTGTAGACTCAGACAATTCAGTTCAAAGTAGATAATCGGGATTATACGGCAGTGTAGATCCAGCCTAAGATGCCATGAGTGCCAACCGGACTGGAAGTTGGCTGATGATGGGATAAACCACAATAAACTAGGTTGGAGAGGATGAGCAATATGTTCCATGGTGCAAACAGTGTGTGCTCTAATTCAGGAAAATTGTCGAGAGGTTCAGGTGGAATGGGAAAAGGGGACACATGCCACTTGTGCCAACAGGGGCACTTTGCCCAATGAAGGAGCCAACATTAGATACTGATCCAATCTGGCTTAGGGCACCACTGTAATGCTGAGGTTGTTTTCCTGTGGATAAACATCCGAAGTCAAGAGCTGCTTCAGTGAGGCTGTCTCTGCAGGTGTGACATAATAGGCAGTGCCAAAGCCAGCCCACCACAAAGGCTACTCGGGCTTTGGAAATGTCTCCCCTAAAAGCATTACCCAAAAAGATAACCATTGGGTAGCTGAGGAAATGCAAGACAGACAAAGGAGACAAGCAAACAGATCTTCCATGTGACTGATTTCACTATAAAACCACTGCATCTGGCAACTAAAGAGCTCCAAATGTTTGGGATGGGGTGTAGAAGTTGAAAAAAACACCCCTTTTTACTATAACTCTCAGAACCCTTGGCTAACATAGCCAATAAGAGCTGTTGTCCAAAAGTCACTTTCCCAAGCATTAAATAAGATCCTATTTGGACTGAAGGAGTGATGCTAAGAGTGTGATTTAACTCTTCCCAACCTATGTTTCCCCAGTCAAAGTTGTTATTATGTGAAATTTGGAAAAGGTGGGGACCATGTAGGCAGAGCTGGATGCAAGCAAGCACTTCTCTCCCTGAAACTGACCAAACTACTGGGTTCAATGTATTGTCGAAGGCTTTCATGGCCGGAATCACTGGGTTGTTGTAGGTTTTTTCGAGCTGTATGGCCATGTTCTAGAAGCATTCTCTCCTGACGTTTTGACTGCATCTATGGCAAGCATCCAAAGAGGTTGTGAGGTCTATTGGGTTCAACATTATTAATTTGTTGTGTCAGAAGTTATAATGTATTTAAAATTACACAAACAAAGTTTAAAACTTGGCATTATAACTAGATTTCCTTTGACCAGAAACTGGCCATTTGAAGTCACTATGAGAAGGTCCTCCGTTGTGCATGTGGCAGGGCTTAGGCCTCATTGTAGTAGGTTGTCTGTGGTTTTCGCTTCTCCACAGTCGCATGTCGTGTACTCCACTCTTGGCCCCATTTCTTAAAGTTGCCTCTGTATCTTGTGGTGCCACAGCGCAGTCACCCAGCTTTCTCTATGCCCAGGAGGGAGTTTCTCATCTGTTTTTTTTTTAATCGTGTCAGGAGCGACTTGAGAAACTCAAGTTGCTTCTAGTATGAGAGAATTGGCCGTCTGCAGGGATGTTGCCCAGGGGACGCCTGGATGATTTGATGTTTTTATCATCCTTGTGGGAGGCTTCTCTCATGTCCCTGCATGAGGAGCTGGAGCTGATAGAGGGAGCTCATCCGCCTCTCCCCGGATTCGAACCTGCGACCTGTCGGTCTTCAGTCCTGCCGTCACAGGGGTTTAACCCACTGCGCCACCGGGGGCTCCTCTCATCTGGTATCAGTCATGGATTGAGGTTCCAGGTTTTAGCCTGCCACTTTTAGACTCTTGCTTGCTGAGATGTTCCTGCAACTGTCTCTGTGGATCTTAGGAAGCTGTTTCTTGATTTAAGGTGTTGGCTTGCTGGCTGATATCCGAACAGCGGATGGGCCGGAGATGTCAATGCCTTGGTCCTTTCATTACAGGCTGCTACTTCCTGACGGATGTCAGGAACAGAACCTTTGATAACAGATAAATGTTGACTTGCAGATTCAACATTAATCCTAGGAGCCCCCGGTGGCACAGTGGGTTAAACCCTTGTGCCAGCAGGACTGAAGACCGACAGGTCGCAAGTTCGAATTCGGGGAGAGCGCGGATGAGCTCCCTCTGTCAGCTCTGGCTCCCCATGCGGGGACATGAGAGAAGCCTCCCACAAGGATGGTAAAGCATCAAAAACATCCTGGTGTCCCCAGGGAAACATCCTTGCAGACGGCCAATTCTCTCACACCAGGAGTGACTTGCAGTTTCTCAAGTCACTCCTGACACGACAAAAAAATGCAATACGGGATACGGAGCCAATTGGTTTCCCACCATCCCACCAGGAGCGCTTCTACACTTTAGAATGAATGCTGCTTAATACCTCTTCAACTGCCATAGCTCAATGGTAGTCATCCTGAGAATTTTAGTTTTATAATATCTTTAAAATTTATAAGATACGATTTATAAAACAAAGATTATTGGTGTCTCACCAAACTACAAATCCCAGGATCCCATAGCATTGAACCATGGCAGTTCTAGTAGTGTCACACTGCATTTATTCTGTAGTGTGGATACCTGGTTCCACTCCTTGATGGTCTGATCTGAGGAAGGAAAATAGGTGCTGGATTGAAATTCTCATGATCCCTGGTCATCAGTTATGTTGATTATCAGGACTGAGAGGAGCTTCACTCCAACTTCATTTGGAGATCTATATGTTTCCTGTTCCAAAAGTTGTCTGTTTCAACATTATCTGGACCAACTTTCCCTTCACAGCAGCACTGCTGTTCAATATCGCAATTTCCTTCTATAAAGTGTGCATTCACCCTGGGCTAAGCACACACACATTGGCAGATCTTACTTTCTATGTCACACTGTCTCCGTTCCTGATCTGCACTCTGTTCCTTCTTAAATAAGTCATTCCCCCCCCCCCCCCGGCTCTTGGACTTGAAGGAGTCCCATTTCCCCATCTGCGGAGGAGGTTTCTGTCTCACATCTCCTGTACTCCCGTCTTGCAAGAGATCAGGGCAGGAGCCCAAGTGTGTTCATTTATATGAAGCGTGCTTGGAGAGGAGAAGAGCACAAGGAGAGGGAAATCAGCCTTCTTCAACCCAAAGCTAGGGGAAGTGTCTTTTAAAACTGTAACTCCCAGAACCCACACACACACACCCTCCAGCGTGACAAGTGATGCTTTTGGAAGAGTCTCACCAAATCAATTTTCCAAAATCGGTTTCAATCTCTGTGCTGTCGCACGCTGGGCCTGTACATAAGGCTGTAGACAGGACATAAATTCTGTGTGCCCAACGGGACGCCGGGGCTGCCTCAGATTAAAGGCCCTTGGATTTCCTTAAAACATAGTCTTTAGATTCCTTAAAGGTTCAACAATGTTCTTTATTAAGGAAAACAAACAGGTACTTTAAAGCTTTCTTAACAGTCTATAGCAGTGGTTCTCAACCTGGGGTCCCCAGATGTTTTTAGCCTTCAACTCCCAGAAATCCTAACAGCTGGTAAGGCCAAAAACATCTGGGGACCCCAGGTTGTGAACCACTGGTCTATAGGCTCTTTCAATCTTGTCCACAGGGAACAGGCACTATCTTCTTAACTGTAACTAATGGGGAAATCCTTAACTTCTAATCTGGGCAGTCAGTCTTTGCCTCTGTTGGCGTGGAGCCCCTGCACCCAGTACCAACTGCGTCTGGCTTCCGCGAGAGACCCTTACCAAGCAGAGCTTTGTAGACTTCCAGGGAAAAAGGAGTTCAGGTTTTGGTGATGGCTGGCAGAAGTCCTTCAGCAAAGGAGCTGTAAGGCTGTAAAATCCTCAGCCAAGCTTTGGGGCTGTATCTCCCCGGCCAAGCCGTAGGCTATATATCTCCCCGGCCAAGCCGTAGAAGACGAAGCTTTCTACAGGAGCTCTTGGTGTTATGTCCTGCATGGAAAGCTGCTCTGTGTGGACTGAACCCAAAAAGGCTCCTATTCCCTCCAAAAACCCAAAAAGGGGGCAGGACCAGGGAACCTAACTATAATTGACAGGTGGCTTGCCCTATGATTGCAGCCAAAAGAAGCCACCTATCTGCAGAGTCCCTGAAACTTAGGACTGCAACAAACAATAAATGCAAAGCAAACAAAATTGGAGCTCCTGGTGCAGTTGTACCAGCACAATCTCAGTATTCATCTGTGCAAAGAGCTATCCTAAGCAATGAGGAGGAAGGGTGGTGTGTACACTGAAATAACAGCAACAGAAGCTATGTGGACAAATGCAATTAAAACAAGAGCTGGGTCAGAAAACAGTATTTTTTTTAAAAAAATGGGTACAAACTAGTTTCTGGATTAAGTGCCCAAGAATGTGTTATGCCACTCAGATTACTAATCTGTCTCTGTACTGTGTGGCACAAAAAAGAGGGAGAGGAGAAAGGAAAAAATGATTGTCTCTGGAGATTATATCCCTTCTTCAGAAGTGACCAGCCAGGAAGTTGTTTACAAGGGATCCTCTTACCATATAATCCTGTTATTTCACTTTAATTGTCTTGGTCCCATCTTGTGGAATCTTGGGATTTATAGTCTGGCCAGAGGCAATGAAATTACACCCTGGTGAAGAAATCTAAGTACCAGGTTGTTGTAGGTTTTTTCGGGCTATATGGCCATGTTCTAGAGGCATTCTCTCCTGACGTTTCGCCTGCATCTATGGCAAGCATCCTCACAGGTCTCCCCCTTTCTATCTGTTTTGTTTTCATGCATACTCAGTAAGGAATTCTGGAGACAGCTGCTGTTCACCTCACCTCACAACTAGAATAGGATAAATACAGTAAAAGTAATGTATTTATTTCATGTCAAAAGCATTGCATAAATAAATTCGTGTAGAACTGATAAAACAGAGGGAACACAAGTGGCAAAATAATTTTAGACCGAAAATGGGCATTGTCTGTAGCTTTAAACAGTTCTTCCTCTGTGGATGAGTCAGGGCATTGTGGGCAAGCATACAGATGCTGAGTTGTCTGTTCTTCTCCACAATCACAGGTGGAGGATTTTTCTAGGTAGGGCTATTTAGCCAGGTTGCCTTTTGATTTGCCCACTCAGCTTCTGAGTCTGTTCAGGGACTTCCAAGTTGCCTATTCTTGGTTTGCCCCTGGAGGAAGACCCTCATGGAGTGACATCCAGTTCTGGGATTCCTTGGTTTAGCTGCCCAGAAAGATATTCTTGCTGTTGCTGGTGGGGGAACATTAAGAGGAGTAGTGGTTCTCATGAAACTTTTCCTCAATTTGAGTCTACTGGGGAAAGGCTGATAGCCATGTAGTGGATGGCTATCACAATGTTCAGCCTTATGTCTCTCACAATTAGCAGCAACTTCTCGTCGCACATCAGGGGGAGGGGGAGCAGCAATGCCAGTTAGCTTAGAGTCCATCTACAGGTGTAGGTTTGAGACATCCTGTGATTATTCTGCATGTTTCATTCAGTGTTATATTCACCTGCTTTGCGTGGGCAACATGTGCCAAACAGGGCAGGCATACTCAGCAGTTGAATAAGACAAGGCCAGGGCTTATGTTGTTATTAATTTTGGATCTGCCTGCCATGCGCTACCAATAAGTTTCTGCAGGATGTTATTGCGTGCAGCTTCTTTGCGCTTGGTGTTCATATTGTGTTTTCTAACTGTTAGTGTTGGATCTAAGGTAATAAAAATAATTAGATAAAGGTAATAAAAATAATAACAAAAAAAGATAAAGGTAATAAAAGTAACACCAAAAAAATGAGGAGGCGCTGAGGAGCCTTCTAATCAAAGTGAAAGAAGAAAGCACAAAAGCTGGGTTGCATTAAACATAAAAAAACCAAGATTATGGCAACAAGAATGATTGACAATAGGAAAATAGAGGGAGAAAACGTGGAGGCAGTGACAGACTTTGTATTTCTAGGTGCAAAGATTACTGCAGATTCAGACTGTGGCCAGGAAATCAGGAGACACTTACTTCTTGGGAGGAAAGCTATGTCCAATCTCAATAAAATAGTAAAGAGTAGAGACATCACACTGGCAACAAAGATCCACATAGTTAAAGCAATGGTATTCCCCATAGTCACCTACGGATGTGAGAACTGGACCATAGGAAGGCTGAGCGAAGGAAGAGAGGCGCTTTTGAACTGTGGTGCTGGAGGAAAGTTCTGAGAGTGCCTTGGACTGCGAGAAGATCTAACCAGTCCATACTTCAGGAAATAAAGCCCGACTGCTCATTGGAGGGAAGGATATTAGAGACAAAGTTGAAGAACTTTGGTCACATCATGAGGAGACAGGAAAGCTTAGAGAAGACAATCATGCTGGGGGAAATTGAAGGACAAAGAAAGAGGGGCCAAGGGCAAGATGGATGGATGGATGGCATCCTTGAAGTGACTGGCTTGACTCTGAAGGAGCTGGGGGAGGTAACAGTTGACAGGGAGCTCTGGCGTGGGCTGGTCCATGAGGTCACGAAGAGTCGGAAATGACTGAACGAATGAACAACAACAAAAACAATTCACAGTTAAATCAGCTTCATTTTAGGCAAGTTATTCTTCCTATGTGACTGGAAAGTGGGAATGCTTCCTTTACTTTTCATGTACCACATACAGTTTTGGTAACTACTTTTGTTAAAATATTCCTTTAAAAAAGAATCTATCATCCTCTTAATGGAGGGAGGGATTTTAAAATTGGAATGAATAAATTAGGCTAGAGTGAGGTTTTATTTGTAGCTTCCTTTGAGCTCCTTTGCCCAGACTGTATGCATTTTATAATATTTGACTGTTGCTCCAAAAACTGAGATTTTTTTTTTTGTTGTATCAGGAGCGACTTTAGAAACTACAAGTCGCTTCTGGTGTGAGAGAATTGGCTGTCTGCAAGGGCGTTGCCCAGGAGATGCCCGGATGAATTGATGTTTTTATCATCCTTGTGGGAGGCTTCTCTCATGTTTTCATGCATACTCAGTAAGGAATTCTGGAGACAGCTGCTGTTCACCTCACCTTTTGTAGGCAGGCACACAACTAGAATAGGAGCACGAGGAGCTGGAGCTGATAGAGGGAGCTTATCCGCCTCTGACCAGATTCGAACCTACAACCTGTCGGTCTTCAGTCCTGCCGGCACAGGTGTTTAACCCACTGTGCCACCGGGGGCTCCTTTTTAAAAACTGAGATATGGAGCTATGGATTCAAATTACAGGAAAAGAGATTCTACATAAATGTTTGGAAGAGCTTCTTGATAGTAAGACTTATTTAGCTGTAAAACGGCCTGCCTGGGAATGTCATGGGGACTCATTCTGTGGAGGATTTTAAGCAGAGACTGGATGTCCATCTGTTAGGAGTGCTTTGATTCTGTGTGTCCCTGCATGGCAAATGGGGTTGGATTGATTGGCAAACCACACTGAATAAACAAAGGAAAGAGAACCGCTTTTTACACCTAAGTCTCCTTTTCTTAGAGGTCTCCCTAGAAGCCAAGATGATTAAACTGAGGTTATTGGATTTGGGGGATCTCAAGAGAGGGCATGAGTCATTGCTAAAGATGCTTGATAAAGTTGAAGACAATAGGATAAAAGAGGCTCAAGGAAGCCAGACTGCTCTGCGTTTGCTGGATCACTATATGTTGACATCGAAGTGATGATAAATAAGTCCTGCTGCTCACTCTGGCACATGCATCCAGGTCAAGGTACATTTCAGACTGCCACCGTGGGCTTCTAAAATGTGCACAGTGCCAAAAAATTAATTGGGGGCAGGTCGATGCTGTGTTGTCAAGTGTGTTGAGCAACCCCGTCCTTTCTAAATGTAGCGGCTTGTTGAGCAACTTAACTGGCAGCCTTTCTACTTAGCAGGGTCACTTTTGTCCTGCAGGGAAAAAGTCAAGCTGAACACTTTGGCACCGCAGCCAAAAAGGAGAGGGAGGGGAATGTCATCACCAACCTGGCATGGTGTTTGCCTTGTGCCTGGTCCCTAATCGGCACAGCTTACGTGTCACCCTCTTGGGGGGGAAAAAAGCAATAATGTCAGAACAAGAACTGATGTGAGATCCAAGCAGTGGATCGATGCAAGCGTGCGACCTTGCTCTGGTTCAATGAAGTAACTGTACTTTAAACCACTGAGACGTGAGACATGACTCACAATAGAGATAAATAAGCCTGTCATGCTAGGGCTTAGCTAGACAGGGTGGAAAAGAGGTGAGAAAAGCTGTTTGGGGAGATGGTCTGAACTTTTGTAAATAAGAGCTGGTGATAGGACATATGGAGAAATAGAGAGCTGCTGGTAGGGCAGCTATGGAGGCAGGAAAGGAAATTTCCATTGGGAAAAGGAAGAAGCGTGAAGCCTCCTGGATCAACTTCTGGATTCAAACTGTTCGAAGTAGTTTAAAAGCTCAGAGAGCTCTTCATGAATCATTGCTTTCAGTCTTTGCTCAATACCTGGAAGGAAAACATCTGACCCTTCAGATGTTGAACTACAATCTTATCATCTTTCCCTATTTGCTATGGTGGCTGAAGCTGAAACTTTTTGCAGCCTGGGAACGGAGACTACAGCTTGACTTTCTATGAGGCCAGGGACTGAAATGTCCAAACTAACTTATTCTAAGGAAGGCTTTACCTTGACCGCAGGGTTGACATTAGATCCATTTACCAGTTTGCCTCAGGTTCATACCTGAACTAAAGAATGGAGCAAGGTGTTTGTGTATGTTGTCGCCAATGAGGCAGAACCAGGCAAGAATGGCAGAACTTGTGTGCTTTCAAATGGAACATAGGAAGCTGTCTTGTACGGAGAAGGCTCTTGGTAGTCTAGTACAGCATTCTCTGTGACTGATAGGTATTTCTAGCCATTCAGAATGAAGCCATTTCGGAAACTATGCATTCTAAGCATATTCCCAAAGGCATAATTATACCCCACTTTCATTGGGGTTAGAGTTGGAGTACTGCTATGAGAGTGGAAAATCAACAAATTACCCGACAGGCCACATCTTCAGGAATTTCTAGGTCTTTCAATCCTGTTATCAACTTGGAGAAGGCTGTTTGCTAGAAGCCCCCAGAAGCAGTGATTTTGGAAGATTTAAGTTCAATACACACATGTTGGTGGGTTTTTTAAAAACAAAATCAAAGCTGGAGGTGGACTTTCAGCCACTTTTAATTTAGCTTGATGTTTTCATTTTCTACCTGTCAATTGCCCCTTCTACACTGTCATATAATCTGGATTATCAAAGAAAATAATCCACATTGGATTATATGAATCTACACTGCCATATAATACAATTTAAAGCAGAGAATCTGGATTTTATATGGCAGTATAGAAGGGGTCTATGACACACACACACCCCTGGGAGTCCCGTGAACACAAAATTGGTCCCTATACCCATTTTATTTGACCATTGAAACAAAGGGAACACTGTCATGTATGGCAGTGCTACTCAAAGTGGTGGTCTATGAACCAGTGTTGTCCTGGAAGCTACTGGTTATTGGTTTGTAGCAAGGTTCATAGAAAGAAAACATAGTTGTTGTCAATGGGCACAAATACACTGATGGTCCCTGGCACATTGGGGAGAATATCCTGCCAGTCATCCGTATTCAATGGTTTGAGAAGTACTGCTGTATGAGCTCTTGACCACCAATATGCAAAAAACCTTAAAGCTCCCAGGTCATGTTAAGCTTTCAATTGTGATACAGAGCTGTTTGGGACCTGAATTATTACCTCCTTGGGCTTTTTAGTTAAATGCTCTGTTTCTTCAAAGTCTAATGCAATAACGACCAGAACGACTTTTGACTATGTCCTCGGATAGCATGATTTTAATAATGTGTTTCAATGTTTATATTGCTTTTATTTTATTTGTCTTAATGTATACATTTATTTTTATTGTCTGTTGATATGGCATCAAATTGCTGCCGATTGTAAGGCCGCTCTGAGTCCCCTTCGGGGTGAGAAGGACGGGTTATAAAAACAGTTGATGATGATGATGATGATGATAATAAATTATCTGATGACCCAATATGCAGACTGTGCAAGGAAGCTGATGAAACCATGGATCATATCCTCAGCTGTTGCAAGAAAATTGCACAAACTGACTACAAACAAAGGCACAACTCTGTGGCCCGAATGATTCACTGGAACTTATGTCACAAGTACCACCTACCAGCAGTAAAGAATTGGTGGGATCATAAACCTGCAAAGGTAGTGGAAAATGAACATGCCAAAATACTGTGGGACTTTTGAATCCAGACTGACAAAACTTTAGAACACAATATGCCAGACATCACAATTGTGGAAAAGAAAAAAGTTTGTATTATTGATGTCGCCATACTGGATGACAGTCGCATTGAGGAAAAACAACAGGAAAAACTCATCCGTTATCAAGATCTCAAAATCAAACTGCAAAGGCTCTGGCATAAACCATCACACAGTCCTAGACTCTTGGGAAGTGTTCGATTTGTGATTTTGTGATATGAAATCCAGCATAGAGATCTCGTTTGCTGTGACATAGTATGGTTTTGTGTCAGTAAAATAATAATAATAATAATAATAATAATAATAATGTTTTACATTAAAGCTGATTTACTAAATAATGCCCAGAATTCTACATCAGCTACTTAGTATCCTTAACTAAGTAAGCTCTCCTGGCCCATTGTTGTTGTGTGCCTTAAAGTTATTACCAACTTATGGCAACGCTATGGGAATTTCTGGGTCTGAGTGTGACTCACCCAAGTTAGGTTTCCATGGCTGAGCAGGAAATCAAACTCTGCTCTCCAGAGATGTAGTCCAGCACTCAATAGACCTGATTCCCACATCCCAAAAACAACCCTGATGGAATGTAATTCATGGGATAATGAAGCTCCTTTCCCACATGCAGCCAATGCCTTGTCAAGTAGGTTGCGGAAGAAGTAGGTTGCACCTTTCTCAACCCCCAGAGGGGGGACTCAAGTTACTAGTGTCACAACTGTGATGAAGTAGTAGATGTACTGTAACGGTTCAGTATTCATCATCACTATTCAGGTACTAGTTTGATGCTGTTGCCACGATGGTAGGAGATTTGGGCAATGTTAGTTGAAGCACATTATTGGATGAAGGCATCCAATAATTTATCTGTGTATGTGTTGTTGTTTTTAAGTTACTTTTCCAAGCTCTGGGAGAAAAGCATTTGCTGATCAAGGGATTGGGGGATGCTTGTAATTCTAAAAGGTTTTTCATAGAAGAATGGAAGGGAAGAAATGAGGCAAACATTTTAAGGAAAGCCCAGGAAAGAATCGAATACAAAGAAAAGTAATGTCCTAGAGACATTTCAAATTAGCCAATTAGGTCACAGCAACTTGCCAATGAGCGGAGGTTGTCTACAGTTGATTGATTGTTTACCCCAATGTCCAGAAACTACTGACTTCTTTTCCTTTCTAAGCTCTTGGCATGAAGTGAAGCCTCTTGGAATTGGCACTGTCTTGACTTCAGACCAAACTCTTGGGAGCTAAAAGGTCCTTAACGGATTTTAGCTTGTAGCTGCTGGACAAGCATCCGTATTATAAAAACTAACCATGGCAAGCTGGTTAGAGATTTCCATGCCAGGGACAGACCAATCTGAAACACTGCTTTATTTTTAGACAAGTGGAGGGCTCTTAGCTGCTTCCTGCAGGACTGAATTGGACCCAAGATTGTTTCCAGAATCCTCATTTCTTCACCAGCCTTCATTGCTAGAGAATGTGCTTTTCTTAGGTCTTCTGTGGTCAAAACCCAACATCCTCTTTGGGCAGCTTACTTCAAGTACGTTTTGCCATCTTAAATATTGTCTGACTTACTATTAAAAAGTGTTGCGCAAGGAGTTATGATCTTCCTCGCTTTATAAAATCCCATGTCTTGAACAGTTACATGGAATGAAACTGTCCATTTGGTCTCAGCAGAGTAATGCTTTCACATTACACATTTATAACACTTCGATATACCACTTTTCCTGCAATGGCTGCCAGCCATTGCATTTACTTACTTACTTACTTACTTACTTATTTCACTTGACTACCTCTTTTCTCACCCTGGAATTCAAAGCGGTTTCCAACATTCTGGGATTTGTAGTTCTGTGAGGCACTACAGCTTTATGGCCGAGTTGTAAGTACTATAATTGCATAGTGTGGGAAAGACATAAGACACAAAGAAGAAATTTGGGATATTATATTATGTCGGAGAAGCTTTTCCAACTATAAAGAGGCAACAGTGGGGGGGAAAACTTTGCTTGCTGAATGCCTTTGGGTCAAGCAGCTGTCAGAAGTGTGTGTGTGTGCACGGAAAGGGGGGGAAATTGGCAACTTTATCTGTGACCTAGATTAGCCAGCAAGGTATTTCGCCATTCTCAGGAACAGAGAGAATAATTGCAGAAATAACTAACTGAGGCAAAGTGGTCATGATGTTGCAGATAACAAAAGGGCAAATAGATAAGAGTTCCGCATTCCTTCAAAGAAGGAAAATAAATTTGACTTCACATTTGAAATGTGAAAATGCTGAAGTTTAAATAATGTCGCCGAGAATCTGGATTGTAAAGTTTTGCTCAGGTGGAATTGTGGCACATCTTCCTCTCGCTGCTCCAAGCCCAGTTTTATATGTTGCTTCCCTGGCAAACAGGGAAGCAACTAATCAGCATCCAGCTATGTTTCGGTGACTGAACATTTAGCAACAAGCATCCCGAGACTCCTCCACATGTCCCTCAAGATGATACCATTGCTATGCATCCAAGTACAGGAACATAGCTGGATATGCTATCTTCACTGGCCAGGAAAAATAGTTGTGTTGAGGGAGCTGTAGTGGCTTAAAACATAGATTTGTGGAGGGTTTTTTGTCATTACACTGATCAACATAGAATTCAGATCTTTTTAAAAAAAATTATATTATTTTATCATAGTTTCATACATTTGTTATACATTATTTTACAGCAGATTCATATTATTCAATACAATCTATCTTACTTTTGGCATCTACTGTTATTTTTCTTCTTATACATATTTTCTATCTCTTACCCCAGTGTCCCCTCCCCCCCCCCTCCCAAGCCACAGCGTTTACATATCATCTGTCCAAAATTTCAGTTCTTCTTGTGGAGGTAATTTTCCTTCTTTCTTTTTAAATCCCTTTTCAATAAATTTTCTCCATATTTCATCAAAATCACTTTGTTTCCATATACCTTTTTTAACTTTTAATATACATGTCAGCTTATCATTTATTGCCAATTTCCTTACTTCCTTGTACCACTCCTCTATTTGTATATTTATTTCTCTTTTCCAATTCCTTGCTATAAGCAGTCTTGCTATTTTAATAAGTTTGTTATCACATCTTTATCCTCTTTTTTCAATTGTTTATTATTATATCGTGATAATAAAGCTATACTAGGACTTCTTTCTATTTTAATGTTCACTATATCCTCTATTTCTCTAAATACTTTTCCCCAAAATTATTTACATATTTACATTGCCACCACCTATGTATATGTGTTCCTGATACTTGACATCCTCTCCAGCATTTTTTGAGTAGTTTTTATTTATATTTGCTATTCTTACTGGGGTAAGGTACCATTTCCATCCTAACTTATAGTAATTTTCTTTAACCCGTATTGATAAATTATTTAGATGTCTTTGCCTCCATAATTGTTACCTTGTTGTTCATTCGTTCAGTCACTTCCGACTCTTCGTGACCTCATGGACCAGCCCACATCAGAGCTCCCTGTCGGCCATCACCACCCCCAGCTCCTTCAAGGTCAATCTAGTCACTTCAAGGATATCATCCATCCATCTTGCCCTTGGTCGGCCCCTCTTCCTTTTTCCTTCCATTTTCCCCAGCATCATTTTCTTCTCTAAGCTTTCCTTTCTTCTCATGATGTAGCCAAAGTACTTCATCTTGGACTCTACTATCCTTCCCTCCAGTGAGCAGTCAGGCTTTATTTCCTGGAGGATGGACTGGTTGGATCTTCTCATGGTCCAAGGCACTCTCAGAATTTTCCTCCAGCACCACAGTTCAAAAGCATCTATCTTCCTTCGCTCAGCCTTCCTTATGGTCCAGCTCTCACATCCATAGGTGACTATGGGGAATACCATGGCTTTGACTATGCAGATCTTTGTTGCCACTGTGATGTCTCTACTCTTCACCATTTTATTAAGATTGGACATTGCTCTCCTCTAATTGTTACTACTCTGTTTCATTTATTTTATTCCTAAATCTTCTTTCCAGACCTCCTTAAGGGTGTTGTTTTTTGTTTTTCCTTCCTTTATTTCTATTATTATATTATATACTTTACTAGTTATTCTTTTCAAATGCTCCTCTATAGCCCTTCCATTTTGTATTATTTGTTCAAATTGGTTAAGCTTACTTCCATTTTTATTTTATTTTTTACCCAGTTTTTAAACCATTGTTCTAATTGTATACAATGGAACCATGTCAATTTTAATTCTCTAAATTCTTCCATAATCATTTCCTTCTTCATTCCCACCTTTATCCAATCCCCTATTTTTTTCTAAGTTTTTTTCCTTAACGTTTTATCCATTGCTTTTTTTTAAAAAATGGAAATTTCTTTTCCATTACATTTGGGGTCATTACTGAACATATCCAGCTATGTTCCAAGTACAGGAACATAGCTGGATATGCTATCTTCACTGGCCAGGAAAAATAGTTGTGTTGAGGGAGCTATAGTGGCTTAAAACATAGATTTGTGGAGGGGTTTTTTGTCATTACACAGATCAACAGAGAATTCAGATCTAAAGTAAGCTTGGCAGTTGTAAATTAGGCGTTTTGCCTTTCATGTCACCAAAAGGATGCTAGAGAATATCCTCACAACTCCCTTTACATTTGATTATGAGACCTGGGAGGTTTTATTCTGCTGTTCCAGAGTTGGGAAAAGCAATTTGGGGCTCATCTATATGGGCAAAAAATAGTACTCACTTTATAGGCAGTGCGATCCTGACACATGTCTTTGTGGACAATTCACTTGTATTGAGGTTCTTCAGACTGTTACCTGAAGAACATCAATACAAGTTTATAATACCTTTTACCCCAAGGTATTATAGAAGATCCAGACTTTTTAATATGTGGCCAGTCATCCAAACCACGTTGATTCACTGTGTAGTTGAAGGTGGGCAGATGAGCATTCCTACCAGGAAGTGGACCTTTCCTGGGTTGAAATCTACGTGTTTTTTTTTCCAAGGAAGGTGCCTGTGTGTGTATTTGCATAGCAATATATTCGTATGAGTTCACCTTCACTTATCAGCAGATACATTCATTTGCATGCATAAAGGGGAAAGAAAGTCGAAATGTCCTTGGCTCTGAGGCCAGAAAAATAGTAAAGGATTGGAAATACTGACCATGCCCTAAAAGCAAGGAGAATTTGGCAAGAGGAAATGTGTAGTCTCAACACAATGTGTGTGATATTGACGGAGTCATTGTAGTATTGATACAAACTAAAAAAATGCAGTGCCAAACAAAAATATGTTCATCCGTGTAGGTATGTCCTTTGGGAATAGTCCGCTTGTAGTCAAAGCCATCTTGGAAGGCAATGCTTGTTGTAAAAGCATTGTAGAAGTAGCGTCCTCTGAAATACTCTCTTCTTCATAGTAGCAGACACTCTATATTTCCTCCTTTGCAATGTGATGATTGAAAGATTGAAAGTTCAATCTTGGGCTCTACAATGAAGAGACCTTTTCTAGTGACACGAAAGCAATTTGCGATGCTCAGAATTGCCCTGAAATAAATGAAACCAATAGCTTTTACAAGGGAAAGTGCTTTCATTTTCGCATCCTTCTGGAATTTGTCCATGGTTCATCAGACAGGGTGCTTGAAGAAATGCAGACAATGCTCTACTTAATCACAATAAGAGCTAGTGAAATATTAAAGGCCATCTAAGTAGCAAGTGTTTAAGTAGTATGAGGTTATGCCAGAGTTCCTGCAAATGGATATTGATTCAGAATTTGCAGAATGTCTAATATAAGCCAAAATGTGATGCTATTAAATAGACAAAACAAAGATAGCAGCAGACTGCAAACATGGTTGTGGTGAGCACGAGGTGCTATTAGAGAAGACCTCAGAAATGTCTGAAGGGCCAGAACAACAGCAACAACAATAATTACGTTTTAAGTGCATCTGACCTGAATTTTCTATGAATTTGATTTGCTCACAAAAAAATCTTGTAAATATTTATTTAGTGTCAAAAGCATTGTATAAATAAATTAGTAAAAAACTGATAAAATAGAGGGAACACAAAGGCTAAATAATTTTAGACCAAAAACGGGCAACAGCAACTGCATTGTCTGTAGCTTTGAACAGTTCTTCCCCTGTGCATGAGGCAGGGCACTGTGGGCAAGCATACAGGTGCAGGAGTTGTTTGTTCTGCTCCACAGTTGCAAAAGGTGGAGGATTCGTCTAGGTAGTGCCATTTTGCCAAGTTGTCTTTGATCTGTCCACTCGAATTCTGAGTCTGTTCAGGGACTTTGCCCTGGAAGAAGACCCTTGTGGGGGGCCATCCAATTGGGATCTCCTGGTTCAGCTGCCCAGAAGGATACTCTTGCTGTTGCTGGGGGAAGATTAGGAGGAGTTGTGGTTCTCAACTGTTCCTTGATTTGAGTCTCCTGGGAGGAGGCGGATAGCCATGCAGTGGATGGCTTTCACGATGTTCAATTTTTACCATCTTGTAATATATATCTAACTAATATAATTGTTGTATATAGGGCAAGTTATTTGTGCATTTTGCTTGACTGGTGCTTTTGTGTCATTGGGACATTGAATCCAATGTGGGCTGTTAAAGGAGCTCTCCAGGGTGTTGAACACTTTCCCCATATAGGCTCAGCACCTGAGATAACTCCTTTAAAACTAACCTAAAATGTGGAATGGGTTCTCTCTCCCATTGACATCAGGCACTATTGGTGTGGTGTGTTCTACTCTGACTTGCAGTGGTACTCCAGCGACTTGGGTCTTTCCCATTGCCAGGTACTGTATCTTTGTTGAAGCTGTTTGCAATTTATAATGTAGATTTCAATGTATGTATGTATGTTTAAAATGCAGTAGCTAGGTGCTGAGTGTTAATGTATTCCTGTGTGGAAAGAGTTAACTGAAACATGGAGGGAACGGCATTCCTAGAGAGGTCATAAATCAAGTGTATAGAACAAATGGACACAGCGTAGTGCGTCATATGTCATACGTCACTCTGGAATCCAAGAGGTGTGGACTAGTACTGATAACAGTTACTGTGTTCGCAATGTTATGATCGGACAGTGAGGAAGCAAGTTTATGATGTGCTGAGTGTTAAGTAGCTTCTAATGTATATAGCTGTAAAATAAAGTAGTTTATAGTCTAAGGTGGCTGTGATTGATCTGTTCCATCTTTGCTGTGCTGCCGATGTCACTGACATGTTTAACTAGAGGTGTCATGAACTAAACCTGCCCTGTTCTACATAGCAAGTATGTTTCCTGTAGCCCACTAATCTATAGTCTTTGCCCCAAAGTAAGCAGGGACTTGCTCGCATTCACTAACCACACCATCATGAGGGTTTTAGAGAGGGGAACAAAAAAGAAGAAAGAACAAGAGGAAACAAGTGCTAACACTTAATGCTGTACTGTATGAAAATAGCAATATACCACCACCACTTCCCATGTGCAGAAATTAATTTTGGTCCCAGCAATTGCTATGGGACAGTATTCTTTATTACAACTAAGCAAGTTTAGGAAATACAGTCTGTGAGCATAAAGAGCTCTGCTGTGTAGCAAGAGGGAAGGGCTATGAGTTGCATATTTCTGTTTCCTCCCATTTGTTTATACCCTGCCTTTTTCCAAGTCTCAGAGTCAAGGAAACTTACAAAGGTTGGAACAGATTCAGCCTATCATTTAAGCAAAACCACTAAAGAAAACAGCAAATAAACAAACTCTGGCCTATGAAAGCAGTCAACTGTTGAAGGAATGAGATAACCTTTACACATCTTGACTTGGAAGGATAGCAGATATAGCAGCTGATCTCTGTAGGAAGGGAGTTCCAGATCTTGGGATCAACCACTAAGAAGGCCCTCTCCCATATTCCCATCATATCTACCTGCAAGCGGGGTGAGAAGAGAGAAGGGCCTCCCCAGCAGATCTCAAAGCGTGCTGGTTTGTAGGGAAGAATATGGGCTTTTGAATAACCTGGAACTTGAGCTAATGATAGATTGTTGTGTTGATTATTTGTTCAGTCGCTTCTGACTTTTTGTGACCTCATGGACCAGCCCATGCCAGAGCTCCCTGTCAGCCCTTACCACCCCCAGCTCCTTCAGAGTCAAGCCAGTCACTTCAAGGATACCATCCATCCATCTTGCCCTTGGTCGGCCCCTTTTACTTTTTCTTTCCATTTTTCCCCAGCATCATAGTCTTCTCTAAGCTTTCCTGTCTTCTCATTATGTGGCCAAAGTGCTAGCCCTGAAAAGGGAAAAGGAGAAATAGAGAGTAAGGTTTTAGCACTGCCTTCTTTGAGCATATCCACGACTGGTATATGGCTCCCTGAAAATGATGTATAAATATAAAACCAAATACAATTTTTTCTACCAACTGTAGTAGAGCTGTTGGATCAATGGGTGTGCTGTCACGCGCTGGGCCTATAGCAATTGGCTTTTGAACAGGACATGCTCTTTGTGCCCAGCGGGAAGCTGGGGTGCCTCGGATGAGAGGCCCTATGGGTTTTCCTATACAAAGTCTTTAGGAGCTTAAATGTTTAACAAAATTCTTTATTATTGCTTAGGTCTTCAACAAACAATCTTAGATCTTCAACAAATCAAACAAATGCTTCAAGGCTTTGAATCAACTGGTGGCTTGCTTAAATCTTGTTCACAAGGGACAGGCAGCTTGCTTGGAGAACTATTTCTTTCCTTTACGAGGAAAACCCTTTCTGACTCCTCCTTGGGCAATCTGCTTTCTAGGCTTTGCTGATGTGGGCCCTACTCCCGGCTCCAAATTGCTTCTTGGATACCCGAGTAGACCTACCAGCCAAGGCTCTGAAGAATTTCCAGCTGGAGTCCTTAGGAATTTTCCCACGAAAGTTGTAGGTCCGTTTCTCCAACCCCAACAAGGGTTGTGCTGTAAAGCTGTTTCTCTTTAAAACCTTTCTTCAGAGACTGTTCTTAAAGCTGTGAGGCTGTAAATTCCCCAGCCAGAGCTTTTGGGTCTGTTTTCCCCCAGACTTTGTAAGAAACAAAGCTTCTCTACAGGTAGAAAACTTTCACATCTTGCAGCTGAGCTTCCAACTGTAAGACTGAACTAAAATGGTTCCCTTTCCCTCCTGGACCTGGAAAAAAGGGCGGAACTAAAACTTAACAATGATAGACAGGTGGCTAGCCCCATGACTGTAGCCTAGCAGGAACCATCCAACTGCAAAATGCATGGCCAGAACAAGCACATGCAAACGCTCAAAGAACGAAAGGGAGTTTGGAGCTTCTGGTACAGTTGTACCAGCACAATGGGACTTATATGAATGTTGATTGATCAAGTTTTCATGAAATTTGACAACTAGGTATAAGCCTTTGTTTCACTGTATATGTGTGACAAAAGTTCATTATAAATTTTCTGTTAGAGAGAATATTTGGCAATCAATTCCTAAAACCTAGTGTACCAAGGGTGCCTTAAACAGAATTGGATCACATCTAATACATTTTATCTGCCCTCCAACAGGTTGCAATGATGTTAGGTCGTAAAAACTTGCAGAAATCACTGGTGTTAGTTCTGCATTGTCACTCCCTGTTTTCTGAATTGAAGCATATATTTTCTCATTCTCCCTGCCATCCTCTTAATCTGCTTTTCACCCCTTTTTTTCTTTCTTCTGCTGTATTTCTGAACTTTGCTACTTGTTTTTTTACTTATTTACTGCCAGGATTACTTGTGCGATGTCTGGGCAAGCCATTTTGCCCTTGTGTGACTTAGCATTGTATCTTATTCTTCGGGGGAGAGACAGTATTGATTATTCTCTCACCAGGTTGGAGTGCAATATATGGCACTCATAAATGCAGGGACATTCTGAGAATCCTTACAGTCTGTGCTAACACTAAATTTGTCTCTGTTATTCCTGCCAAAATGCAAATGAAACAGAAGGAAGCAAGGGCATTTTTGGCAGAGGCAGCTCTTTGTATATTAAATCTAGTTTACTTAGTGATTTGTTGATGTCAACAAAGTGGAATGTGGGGCGTTTTTAATTCATCACACAAGTAGGAAGTCAAAGGTAGACGGATAGTTTGGAATGTAGGCTGTTGCCTAATAAATTAAATGTTTCAGGCCCAGTTACTGTAATGGTGTGTGTGTGTGTGTGCCTTCATAGGATTTTCTTCAGCAGGGAATGCTTGGAAGTGGTTTTGCCATTTCCTTCTTCCGAAATATAGGCTACATCACCTGGTATGTATCGCTCGTCTCCCATTCAGGTGTTAACCAAAATGTACCCTGCTTAGCTTCTAAGACAACCCCCCTTTTACACCAGCTCCACTAGCTGCCCATCTGCTACCAAGCACAATTCAAATTGCTGGCTTTAGCCTATAAAGCCCTAAATGGTTTCAACCAGCTTACCTGTCCAAATCTATCTCCCTCTATGAACCATCTCGGAGGGTAAGATCATCCAGGGAGGCCCTGCTCTTGGTCCCACCTCCTTCTCCACGAAGACTGTAGAAACTATTTGTTTAACCCCCAGCAAAAGCTGGCTGTATTCCCCCAGCAAAAGCTGTGGAAATTCCTTTACTCCCCCAGCAGAGCTGTGAGAAGTGAAGCTTTTGTGCAGGTGGGAAAGAGAATCCCACACATCTTGCTGTTAGGTTTCAAACAGTGAGACTGAGCAAAGGTCCTCCTTTGCCTCCAAAACCCTGGGAAAAGGGGCAGGTCTAAAGATTCTAATGATGATTGCCAAGTTGTTGGTCCTATGATTGCAACCTGAGGGAAGCTACCTTATTGCTAAATGCATGGCTTAAATAGATTAATGCAAACTAGCAGTTCAAAAAAAAGAGGTTCAAATCTCCTGGCACTGCCATGCCATCACACATATATTTTGAAAAATAGCAATGAAAGGTTTTCCTGAGATATGCGGTGTCCCTATTCATTTCTTTATTACAATTTATGGTTGTATCTGTATCTCTTATATGGGATGGGTTTAACCTTGTTTGCTGGTAAATCTGAATTACTATGCCACAAAATGATGCATGTCTAAAAAGTTTGGAAATGTTTGGAAAGCTCTGCCTTGTGCCATAGCAATATGTCCTTCACTTACTCCTTGAGCTCTGTGACTCACCCTACAATCTCTCCTACACGTTCTCTAGTCTTACCTCACAAGTACACCTCTTATTGCTTCTTGCTCATTACTGATCATAGTGTTCCCTCTCTGGCCAGCTTCTGTTCTTGCCTATTCCTTATATGTTGCCTTTTCACTGATGCTTGACTTATACGATCTACTCCGTCACTTCCTCATTTCACACCATTGTTTTACCCCTTACTAACAGCAGGAGCTCACCCTACTCCCTGGATTCGAACCTCTGACCTTTCGGTCAGCAAGTTCAGCAGCTCAGCGGTTTAATCCACTGCACCACCGGGGGCTCCCAATACCTATCAAACCTGTCCCATGATCTACCACAGTGTTTCTCAACCTGGGGGTCGGGACTCCTGGGAGGGTCGCGAAGGTGTGTCAGAGGGGTCGCCAAAGACCATCAGAAAACACAGTATTTTCTGTTGGTCATGGAGGTTCTGTGTGGGAACTTTGGTCCAATTCTATCATTGGTGGGGTTCAGAACGCTCCTTGATTATAGGTGAACTATAAATCCCAGCAAGTACAACTCCCAAATGTCAAAGTCTATTTTCCCCAAACCCCATCAGTTTTCACATTTGGGCATATTGAGTATCCGTGCCAACTTTGGTCCAGATCAGTGGTTCTCAACCTGGGGTCCCCAAATGTTTTTAGCCTTCAACTCCCAGAAATCCTAACATATGGTAAACTGACTTGGATTTCTGGGAGTTGTAGGCTGAAAACATCTGGGGACCCCAGATTGAGAACCACTGGTCCAGATACATCATTGTTTGAGCCCACAGTGCTCTCTGGATGTAGGTGAATTACAACTCCCAAACTCAAGGTCAATGCCCGCCAAACCCTTCCAGTATTTTCTGTTGGTCATGGGAGTTCTGTGTGCCAACTTTGGTTCAATTCCATTGTTGGTGGGGTTCAGAATGCTCTTTGTTTCCAGCTTAGCTGTAAATCCCAGCAACTACAACTCCCAAATGACAAAATCAATCCCCCCGCCAACCCCACCAGTATTCAAATTTGGGCGTACCGGGTATTTGTGCCAAATTTGCTCCAATGAATGAAAGTTCATCCTGCAGATCATTATTTACATGGCGATTCATAATGTTAGGGTTATGGTTGGGGGTCACCACAACATGAGGAACTGTATTAATCACTGATCTACCATTAAAGACTAACAACTTTTACTTGGCATGAGTTTTTGTGGAGTACATCCCATTTCATCAAGGAGTTGCCTTAGTTGGCAGATATTTATACACATACTTAGTGTGGGAGGATATAATAAGTGAGGGAAATAAAGTGGGAAGAAAATGAACAATTAACGTGTCTGTTCTGCATAATACGTATATCTTAATATCAAATTAATTTGCATAATTAGAATTTGAGAAAGCAGAATATGGCAACCTCAGTTACTATGGCAAAACCAAAAGAAACTTCAGCACATTCCCATCAGAAATGTAGGCTATCCATGGTGGAACAAGGACGGTTGAACCTCCTGGCCATTTTCCTTATTGAATGCGATCTTGAAAGAGACAATTCTGTTGGAAGAATCATCAACTTCTACGCTTGTTCTCGCTACTCTCTTGTCCTCTAGGAATGGTATGGCTTTTTCCAATTAGAATCTTTTATATTTCATCCTTGTTTTTCCTTCCTTTGTGAGTCACCTATCCCAAAAAGTTTTTGGGGCAGGTAACCGCCTGGTTCAGTCAGGATTAAGTAAGTGACTGCCTTTAGTTATAAAAGAAAAAGAACTGGGCCAGACTGAACCTCTCTGCTCTCTTCCTTCCTGCTCTTAGAGGAACATGCTGCAACATGCCGTTTCTGTCTTAGGTTAGTTTATAAAAGATCAGACTATGGCTATCAAAGGATGATTCCCCTAAGAAATAGTTATTCCTACTGTTGAGAATTGAAAATTTATTTTCCTGCCTGTAATTGTGTTCTTTCCAACTCACCATCCTAAAATGGATACTGTGACAGAAATAAAGGCTCAAATAGACCTGATATTCCAATAGTACTCTCTCATGATCCATCCCCTCTAACAAATTCATGAGTTTATAATGGGAAAGGTCAGAATAAAAATGCTTTAAAGAGTTTGGCCTAAGATTTTGCAGTTGTATCGTTGTGCTGCCGCACACTGGGGCTATGACAATGTCTGTTTATAGGATGTGCTTTCTGTATGCCCAACGGGACACCGGGGTGCATCAGCTAAAGGGTCCCTTAGGTTTCCCAAAACAAAGTTCTGTAGAGGCTCAAAATAAGTCCAACAAAGTTCTTTATTAAGGCTTAAATCTTCGAACAAATGCATAAAATGCCATATAATCTTGAAAAACTGGTAGCTTTCTCAATCTGCCGACAAGGGACAGGCAACTGCTTGATAAACTGTTCCTTTCCTCTTTAAGGAAACCTTCTGACCCTTCTTTGGACAAACTTTCTTAACCCTGCTGGCATGAGGCCCCAACTCCCGGCTCCAAGCTGCGTTATGGATAGCCCAAGTGGTCCCTTACCAGGCAATGGTCTGCCAGGCTGGTGTCCTTTTCGTTTCTCCACGAAGGCTGTGAAACTGTAACTTTACTCTCCAGCAAAGCAGTAGAGGTTTTCTTTTTTTCTATATATTTTTAATCATATTTCTTTAATTTGTATTTTTTTGTATTTTGTAAACCACCTTGAGTCTCAGCTTAGGGGGAAAGTGGGGCATACATAGAGTGAGCAGTGGATTGCTTTTACCCCTTGAGCAAATATACCAGGCTAACTTCTAGGATGAATATCATATGAATATATGAACATATATCAAGGGAAAATAGAAAATCCTGATTTTAAATGCCCTCCATCTCTAAGACAATTTTAGAAAGAGCTCTCTGTAGAACAGCGTCATCATACCAGTCAGCCAGGGTCTTTGTTTGATCATTCAATGTGCAAATGCGCTCTCCAAATATCAATCTGCATGGAAACTGGGGCTGAATCACATCTGGTAGTGCTCTGAAGTCGGCTAGCTGGCATTTATAACATGCTCAGCGTCATTCATCACTTCCTTTCAGCATCAGCACTTCATCTAGCAAGCTAGACTCTGATTGTCAAAATTAGCTGAAGGAATTAATACAAACATTAAAAGAGGATGATTGTGATAGACTTCATCTTCTATTCAGAAACAGAATCCACAACCTACTTAAATCCTTAATGATCTGCTACTGAGAACAACATTCTAGACACCATGTTCTCCAGCAGGAATTATTGGAAAAAGCATTTAAGCAAAGCATTACTATTAATGGTCTTCTGGATAGATGGATGGATGGATGGATAGATAGATAGATAGATAGATAGATAGATAGATAGATAGATAGATAGATGAGACCTTTTTATTTAGTTAACTAAAATGTATGTACAATAGTGAAAGTAATATACACAATACAAAAACACATCAACTCCTACTAAACTATACTATAAAGACTTCACAATCCCTTAGGATGCCTGCCATAGATGTGGGCGAAACATCAAGAGAGACTGCTTCTGGAATAGAATCATAGAATCATAGAGTTGGAAGAGACCTCATGGGCCATTCAGTCCAACCCCCTGCCAAGAAGCAGGAATATTGCATTCAAAACACTCCTGACAGATGACCATCCAGCCTCTGTTTGAAAGGTCTGTTTGATCGTTTTAGTCGCCCTTCTCTGGACACATTCCAGCTTGTCAATGTTATGCTGTTGTTTTATTGAGGGCCTTGGCCTTTGTAAGCCGCACTGAGTTCTTCGGGAGATGTTAGCGGGGTACAAATAAAGATAATAATAATAATAATAATAATAATAATAATAATAATAATAAATAAAATTGTTAGACACTGGGGCGAGGTTAAGGGGGGTTAGATAAGATTATTAGGAAAATAACATGTGATATGTATTTATAATGTAATTCGGTAATTCAATACCTAATAATGGTTGTTTGCGATGTTATTCCACCTGTGTCGACATTAATAATAATAAGAATAACTTTAAAAAAGAGAAAGGCAGGTATAAATAGGGTAAATAAATAAATGTTTCGACTGGAGCACTGTACCCTAAGCATAACTTTGCTGGTGGAGTTGTAGACAGATTCATCAACTGCATCCAAAATGGGGGTGGGCATGACTGTTTATCTAGAATCCTAGATACTTCGCAGCTAGAATCCTAGCTTGGTGGTGAATAATGGGTTCTCTGAGTGATTTAGCTAGGATGGAAGAAGAAATAGCTATTTCCCAAATTCATGGGGCTGCAGGGAAGAACAAATAACAAATTAACCAGCTGACTGACTAAAATCTATGACGTCTCTCCAGTAGTGTAGGAGGAGAACAATAGCTCCTAATGTATCAGTTTTGTTTTGGTTTTTAGAAACCAACTTCCTAGAAGCTCTGCAATTTTTCAGAATGCTTTTTTCCCCTTAAAAGTAAACATTCCATTATAGTTCCATTACAGGAGAGCAGAAAAACAATAACAAGTCATGCTGTGCACTTCCTGATAAATGTTCAGCACTTTGGTTTCACTGAATGATGCTTTTTCAGAGAACAGAACTTGTTTTTTTCTTCCATAGCTTCCCATCCTTAGTAGTGTCCTATGTGTCTGTGACTCCCCCACTCGCACCCCATGAACTCCCAAAACCAGTGTCACAATGGAAGAAAGAGAAGCAGAGCATGAATTTAGGTTGTGCCTACGAGCATGTAAGGCAGTGGTTCTCAACCTGTGGGTCCCCAGGTGCTTTGGCCTACAACTCCCAGAAATCCCAGTCAGTTTAACAGCTGTTAGGATGTCTGAGAGTTGAAGGCCAAAATATCTGGGGACCCACAGGTTGAGAACCACTGCTGTAAGGAGATAAATTGAAAGGAAAAGCTAGCACTGAAAGTCTTTCAATAGAAAGGTCAGATCAGCCCAAGGTTGTAGAAGGTAGAATGTGTGAGCCATCTCCTAATTCTTCCTCTTTCTTTTATTGGTGATCCTTTAGTCTCCCTGTACCCCCTTTCAGGTGCCCCTCTGCATGTGCTCTTGATGCTAAACAAGGAGCTCAAAACCTTTCTTACAAGCAGATACTAATACTGGTCAAATGAGGGTCATCTCCCAACTTCCTTCTGGAACAGGAATACATGGTTCTTCATTTCTGGAGTAAACCTTTCCTAAAGGAAAGAAGTTGGGTTCTATTGTTGATTGGACTGGAATGGATCAGAAATTAACTTGCAGTTGTATTTGTGTGTTGCCCCTTTGAAACACAAGCCAGAAGGACTCATTGTTAGCAGACTGCAATAGTGGAGAAGATGGCTCATTCCCAGTTTCTTCTGTGTGTGAAATTTCAAAACTCAATGATTGGGGAGCAAAGGCATGTAATATTTGAGTCAGAATTAACTTGAGTGTCTGGCCCAGTTTACCTGTCTGAACATATCTCCTGTTACGAACCATCTAAGATCATCTGCAGAGGCCCTGCTCTTGATCCCACCACCACTGCAAACATGACTGGTGGAGATGAGGGACAGGGCCTTCTCAGCAGTGGCTGCAATAGTGGAGAAGATGGTTCATTCCCAGTTTCTTCTGTGTGTGAAACTTCAAAACTCAATGATTGGGGAGCAAAGGCATGTAATATTTGAGCCAGAATTAGCTTGATTGTCTGGTGCAGTTTACCTGTCTGAACATATCCCCTGTTACGAACCATCATGAAGTCTAAGATCATCTGGAGAGGCCCTGCTCTCGATCCCATCACCATTGCAAACATGACCAGTGGGGATGAGGGACAGGACCTTCTCCGCAGTGCCCCCCCCCCCATCTGTGGAATTCACTTCCCAGGGACATCAGATTGGCCACCTCCCTCCTGTCCTTTAGAAGGAAACTCAAGGCTTGGATATGGGACCAAGCATTTGACCATTGAATAGCAGCAATGTGAGAAGATTTAAGCAACTCACGATAATGAATTGACCCGGACCTGGATTTGGATTTTAATTGGCGTAATTTAATAGATTGCTTTAGTTGACTGTTTTTAATTAACTGTTTTTAACGAACTGTTTTAATTAATTGTTGAACGCTTTAATTATATTGTTGAATGGTATAATTGTGACAGTACTGGATGGTGCTTGCTGTGAGGCTGCCCTGAGACCCCCCTCGGGGTTGAGAAGGGCGGGTTACAAATGCAGTAAATAAATAAATAATGAATAAACAACATTTTGTCATTTCAGACAAATAAGAAATTTGGAAAATATGACAAGTGGTTAAGGGGCTTGATGGACAAAACAAGTTTGAGTGGCTGCAACTTCACAAACACCTCTGGGGCTGCAAGAAAAAGTCCCTGGGGCACTTTGCACATGGCTGTGTTTATTGGGATTGCCACTTAACAACATTTGGAGAACCACATGTTCCCCACTCGAAATTTATTCCTCTTTTCTTCCTAGTTTTACCATGCATGATTAACAGTCAGCAAATAGTCCTTCTCCCTTTAAGTTTTGCCTCATAGCATGGAGTCCACTTTCAGACTGGAGATGCACAGTACTGAGGATTTACCCTAATACTAAAGAGATTTTGCATCTGGTGGCATCTAGTGGTTTCTATGTCAGCAATCAATTCTAGATTCTCACTAGTGTTGAATGAGCTATCCGAGGTGCTGTAATGGTTTAGGCCTAGGGTTCAGTACCTTGGAGAGCATCTTTAACGCCTGGATGAATAGCATCTTGGAATGGATTCTCCAGCTAATCACCAGTAGTTCTAAGGGAATTATTTCAAGAAGATAAAATTGCCAGGTGAAACAGAGGACAGGGTTCCAATGTCTTTTAAAGGTTTCATAAAATAAATAGTATTTTTGGTTTCTTGTTCTTGTGGGTTTTTTGATCAGCAGGTGTGCATATTTTGCACTGTTAAAGGAGCAGGAGACATTCATGTGTTCCACTTTACCCTACAAGTATTTCAAAAACTGAACACTGCTACTAACATTGTAGGAAAATAGTACTGATGCTGTATGAGGAATGCTTTAATACTATTATTTCATGTTTTCTTCTTCCCCTCTAACACCTACTCACTTCCCGTTGGTTTTCTTCTTATTACTCATAGCACATGTACACAGTGTGTGCTGATGTAGCCTGGGAGATACTTGCAAACCCCCAGAAAGATATAAATACCTCTTGTGAGATTCCGATGGTAAACAGTGAAAATGCACTCTTTTAGGAATGGGTCCTTCTGTTTTCTTTTCATCCTTGCCTTTATTCACTGGAAGCTGCCTATAAAGAATGAAAATTGCTTCCTTTTTAATTCAGATGTTGTCATGTTGTTTTGCCTAGCAAGACTCGGGCGACTGTTGACATGAAAAATTGTCTAGTTGATATGATGGTTAAAGCAAACTCAAAGGCACCGTATAATTTAGGCCATTTTAGTTCACTGGTGCTTGACTGCCTGTTTGGCAAGCAAGTCTGCGCATTAGTGCTGTGTCAGTATATGCCCATTCTGAATCTGACAGCCAAAGAATCATTGGGCCAGATCCGCAATACAGAATTAAGCCAAACCTCTCAATTGGTTTGCTATCAATGCAGTGCTGTAGGTGACATGTGATGTTGAGGAAGACAGACATTATTTATATCACATATAGTGCAGGCTGTGTATAAGACTCATCCCGCAAAAATATAAGAAACCATCATGCCCCCCCCCCCCCACTCTGGGACTTGATTTGAACCACAGAACAAAAACATCTGACTCTCAAAGTTATTTTCAGTTCATTGTTCATAAAATATACCAAGTAATAATACAGCTGAAAACACTTTTAAGCGATTGTGAGTCCCTTTATAGAGCTGTTGTGGTTCGGTGGTTTGACTAACAGTAACACAAAGGACTAGGACTCTGGAGACCAGGGTTCAAATACCTGTGGAAACTCTCTGTGTGACCTTGGGCAATTCTCTCAGCTTTGGCAGAAAGAAAAATCCTCCATGAAAATGTCACCATAGAAATAACTTGAAGATAATGACAACGAAGTCTGTTTCCCCCACTTGTAAATGAATTCTCTTGTCTATTTGGTTTTTTTCCCCTCACATATCAGGAGCGACTTGAGAAACTGCAAGTCACTTCTGGTGTGAGAGAACTGGCCGTCTGCAAGGATGTTGCCCAGGGAACGCCCGGATGTTTTGATGTTTTACCATCCTTGTGGGAGACTACTCTCATGTCCCTGCATGGGGAGATATAGCTGACAGAGGGAGTTCATCTGCTCTCTCCTTAAATTCAGACCTCCGACCTGTTGGTCTTCAGTCTTGCCAGCACAAGGGTTTAACTCATTGTGGCACCGATGAGTTAAACCAACATTATCTGTAATGAAAACAACATTATCTGTAATGAAAAGTGAGTGGTTCTGTATAGTTTTCTGATCAGTCTGAGCTCTACATCTACCTCATTTTTTACCCGGTAAGAGCCAAATAAGAAAAAAAAATCCGAGAGAAAAATCTGATGGCTTTGATTATAATAGAATCCCTGATAATTAGAGGGGAAGTACAAATTAGTTAAAAGAACCAATATATCTTGTGATTTGAGCGTTAAATTAGGTCTCTAGGAGACCAAGGTTCAAACTCTTGCTCTCAGCTAAGGTAAACAACTACTGTTAAGTTATCTTAGACACAGAAAAAAACAATGGCAAATCACCTCTGAATAAATCTTGTCAAGAAACCCCTATGACTGGTTTGCCATGGGGTCAGTATAGGTTGGAAATGACTTGAAATAACAACAATGAATTAATTACCTAATACGCTACCTATTCGACATTTATGGTGGCTTTCTCTGGAATCAACTGTGTGAGCCTCAAGATGGAGAGAGTGCTCCAATAAGTCTTAATAACCCATGATTCTGAAATCATGGAGACACTAGGGTTGCACTTCCGTAGAATTAACTCTGCTTTCTTTACACCATGTATTGCTTTTAATGCAATTTGTGCTTGTACACTAGTTCTGGTGGACATGAATATGCAGTTACAAGATTTATCTCACTGTAAGAGGTTGACCAGTTATTATGGTTTGGAAAAAACCAAGTCCCTCCTGGTTTTTCAGTAGTATGTCTACTGCATAACACAGGAAAAGGTTGACCTTGTTCTTGAGAGACCTCTTTGTGTACTTACCACACAAAACTGTTTCAGACTCTTCCCAATGTCATTATGCCCAGCATTTGTTTTTTTAGTAAATATTGGTTCTCCACACCACATTGACTTTATGGCCTGCCAAAAATTATATACATATAGATGACTTGTTATCCTACATGGGCTGCAGGGAGGACAGTGTGGTTCAATAATGCCCTGTTGATCTTGAACTAGCTCCATTGACTCATAAAGCAGACTTGCAGTGGACCCATAGGCATCTGGGATCCATTGCTGGCACCAGCCATTAGTAGCAAACTCAAAACTGCCCAGTTTATGGCTGCAAATGGAAGAGCTACTTGAAATCCAGTCAAGCTTAAATTGATCCATAGAGAAATACTCAGGGTAGTTATATGCCTCTCCAGGGCCAATGGCATCTAGAACTTGCTGGTAGTGAAGTAATTTAGGTGTGGTCACAGGCTAGAACTGTGGGGTGGACATAATGTTCCCCCCAAAGGTTGTTGCATCTCAATTCCTAACCAGCAGTGATGAAGAATGCTGGGAGCATATGCTCCAAAGGTATTTAGAGATCAACATGATTTCCATCCATGGCTTAAAGCAGTGGTTCTCAGCCCATGGGTCCCCAGGTTTTTTGGCCTACAACTCCCAGAAATCCTAGCCAGTTTACTAGCTGTTAGATTTCTGGGAGTTGAAGGCCAAAACATCTGAGGACCCACAGGTTGAGAATCACTGGCTTAAAGGTTTAAAGACTTTCTGGGTTGGATCCCTATGTAAAGATACTTAAAGAATACTGAAAGAAGTGGGACTGAAGGAAGCTATGACTGCCTTGGGTCATTGATTTCAGTGGGCACCCTATAAGTATGACTAAATCTGGATTCAAGCCATTTTGACCTTCAATCTAAAGCTCATATCCTAAGTCTAATTACTAGTCCCAACAAGATTTGGTTGTTAATTGCCTGCAAGCCATCTTCCATTTATGGTGACCATATGAATGAAACACCTTCAAGTCACCCTATCCTCATCTGCCCTGCTGAGGTCTTACGAACCCATGACTTCCTCAATTAGATCCATCCATTTTTAATACAATGTTGCTCTTTTTCTCATTGCTTTTTACCTTGTGATGCATTCCTGCCTTTTCTAGAGAGTCCACGCTTCTTGTGATATGACCAAAGTATAATGGCTTCAGTTTAGTCCTCCTAGCTTTTGATAAAACTCGGATCAGTTACTGAATCAGAATACATTTTTGATTTGAATGATCCTGCTCTACTGTTTCCCCATACAATCATGGTACTTTAGTTATTGTGTGGCTTCAGTAGGGCTTTGCACCTTATTTCAAGAGTAATCTACAAATCAAGACCAGTGATGAGACAGTTAGTTTTCTTATCATGGTTGCCACTTAAATTGAGTGTATGAACTTTTCTTGAGCTGATTGATAGGAGAAGAACTTCATTTTTGATGTTTTCTGTAAATATGGTCTTTCATGGGCGTGTGGGTGTGTGTATTTCAGGAGACACAAGGTGTATCGAGAGGAGCGCAACCTCACCTTGGACTCCATGATTCAACTCAGACAGGAGGCAAGTTGGCTCCAGTTCCACCTCGGCATTAATCGCCAGGCCCTGTATCCACGGGACAGCCCAGCTATTGACCAACTTCTGGAGGACGTAAAACTTTTGAACACCGTCAGTGCTGGTAAATTCACTTTCTTAAATATCCTTACAGCCAGCGAGCTGTGTTCTTGAACTGTAAGAACAGAACAAGTTGAAGGTGTGCAAGTCAGGTGATGGATAGTCGATTAATTGTTCCTGAAAAATATCCATGCCTAATTTCCACAGTGGCAGTTTCTGTTCTTGTTTGGGGGGCGTGGGTTAGTTAAAAGTTTTGTATAATTCTTTTTTCCCAGTTTCTATCCCAGAACTATTTTTATTACAAAAATTAGAGGAAAAATAATAAGGAATAGGAAGAGAAACTGATTGTAAAATAATTATGAATGAAACCAAATGAAATCATTCCAGCTGTGAAGCTGATTCCATCAGTGGAACTTGTAGGAAGCATTTGCCTCCCTTCCCTCATGTTGTTGTTGTTGTTATTGTTGTTGTGTGGCTTCAAGTTGTTTCTGACTTATGGCAGACTTATCGCAGATGTTCAGGTCTCCAAAAACCATGATAAAGTCTCCTTTCTTTATCATGGTTCTTAATGATCTGAAAGTCTGTGACTCACCCATTGTTATCTATGACCGAGCGGAGAATCCAGCACTTAAAGCACTATAACATGCTGTCTCTCACAAATCTGTTCTACCTGAGCCCTCCAGGAAGGTTTTAATAAGATTAAGTGTTGGGCATAGCAAGAAAAAGTGTGTTGTGTGAGTATATTTTAACTGTTGAATCTTGAGAAAGGCTAGTTAGCATATAACTAATAACAAATCCCTTTTTAGTTCTGACTGGCTGGGAAGCAATAAATTGAGTTGGATATTTTTCACTATGTATTTTATACCACTTTGCGTCCCATATTGGGTGAAGAGCAGGGCATAAATGAAATTACAAAGCAGCCATGTTTAATTCTAGAAAGGTACACCTCTAAAGTCTCAATAGTTCTTTGCCTGCCAACATTAGAATCTAATATTCAGGCATGTTCTACAGGGATATCTGTGCCAGGCTTATCTTACCTTTGATATACAAGCACTCAGGCCGTTCAGGACAATTTTATACCTCCCTGCTACTTGTAGATACTAATTCAGCTACAACCTACAATGTTGAAAAGTTTTGTGCAGCATCATACAAAATCCATCAGGGGATGACTGGTCCCAAAAGTTAACGGTGTATCCAGTAATCATATTCCTTGAATCTATAATTTGCCGATAGACCTGTGCATTGTATGTTTTTACCCTATTTCCCCTTCCGCTCCCTCACTCCTATTGTGCTTCAGTATTTATATTTATATTTTAATCTATTAAACGTACCACATTTGTATGAAACTGTAGCCAGGAAAAAAAACTGGGGGAGGGGGGGACATTTTTAGCAAATCATGAAGAGCAGATCTTTAACACAAAACAATTTAAATTATATGATTCATTCTATATTTTATATAGGCTTAATTAAATCAAATTTCTATCTTAGTTACAAAGCTTCAAATCTTAAAAAAGAACTGAAAATGGCCCTTAATTGGTAATGTATGGTTACAAAAGAATACCGCAACATCTGTTGGAAACACTTGAAAACTGTGTCAATGCACTTTGACACAAATCAGGCTCCATTGATAAACTTCAGTTGACACTCAAAGAGTGCAAGTCCAGTCAGTCTTTCTTGCCCCATTTTGCTTTTTGTGTATGTTTTTCAATGTTTAAGAGTTGAAAACCATCTTTCATTTGTAGCTGTTGACACTGGAAATGTTGCATTTTCACATTTGGAAAAAATTGTCTGTCACAAGCAAGATATGCTTCCAGTGCATTTGATGGGTTTTCTGCAGGTGCAATCTTTTTTCCATTGTCCACACCACAGATCAAATTCTTCCATCAGTGTGTCTGTATCTTGAAGGCATTCATTCTAAAGATCTGTCCACTTGTTCAAGTTGGATTTAAAATGGCCACAATCAATAGGGAGGAACACTTGCAGTTCCTCAAGTCCTTCCCTGTGCCTTGTAAACTTTTCTTGACGCTGGATGCAGAAAAAGTCCAGAAACGGAATGTACACATTTAGCCTATAATAGTCCATTGGTGTTGGTGAAGTTGCCTGCAAGTTGCATTTATAAGTCTGCCTTGAATAGATGCAAGGAATCCTAACTTCTCAACCCATAGACTTCACCACTGATCTTGCTGTGTCAAAGATCTCCTGAAATTCCTTCATAGATACTGTGCGCATCTCCATGGCTTTTTCCATAAAAGTATCAACATGTTGCAGATATTGTAATTTCATTTTATTACAAACAACCAAAAACAAACTGTGAGTCTGGATCTACACTGGCAAATAATGCAGTTCGAACTATATTATATGGCCTGTGTAGACCTGTATAAATGCGCAATGAGTTAAACTGCTGAGCTGCTGAACTTGCTGACTGGAAGTTTGGTGGTTTGAATCCACAGGATGAGGTGAGTTCCCGCTGTTAGCCCCAGCTTATGCCAACCTAGCGGTTCGAAAACATGCAAATGTGAGTAGATCAATAGGTACAATCTCCGCAGGAAGGTTAACAGCGCTCCATGCAACCATGCTGGCCACATGATCTGGGAGATGTCTACGGACAATGCCAGCTCTTCAGCTTAGAAATTGAGATGAGCACCACCCCTCAGAGCCGAAAGGCAAAGCCTTTACCGTTATCTGTGTTTCATTGTTTCAAGGCATTTAATGTTGACCTTTGTGTTTGTGTATGCTGGAATATGCCATGAGTCCCCTCAGGGAGATAGGACGGAAATTATTATTTTTAATATTATTATTTGAAACACAATAAGATGAGTCCACATCTTATTAGTGTTGAATTGGATCACACGTTGGACACTTCCCAAGTGTCTAGGACTGTGTGATGTATCGGCGAATCATGCGTGCAGATCCCATTAAGGTGGCCTTTTGCAGCTGGCAAATGGTAATTTTGTCAGTGCCAGTTCTGTTTAAGTGCAGGCCAATGTCTTTAGGCACTGCACCCAGTGTGCTGATCACCACTGGGACCACCTTGACTGGCTTGTGCCAGAGTCATTATTATTATTATTATTATTATTATTATTATTATTATTATTATTCTCTAATGAAGCTTGAACAGCATTTTTGGCCATGTTTATCCAGCCTGAGATATGGAAGACAAAAGCTAGAGGACAATACAAAAAATATAAGACAAAAGGGCTGTGAATGGTGTTGTCTAGCTGTTCAATCATGACAGAGTGAACATGAGACAAGGACATTAGATAAAAGAACCAATATGGTTGAAAACTTCCTCAGTATTATAACAGAAATTGTATTAATTTGGACATGTATTTGCAAAGAAATGTGGTTTGGTTGGTTCCCCCTGCTGTGCTGTGCCAGGGCCATCTTGAAACCATATGGTCTTCCCTGCTGGCATATTCACGTAGAAGCCCACCCACACAAATGGCAATCATCACAAACCCAAACATAAGACACACAATGCAAAATTCCTCCCAGAATCATCTACATACCATCTGTCCTGTCCCTGAAGCTTGCCAGGTATGGACCGTTTTCTGTGAGCCGCTTCCGCAGACGTGAAAATAGCTACACTGTTTTACTGTCTTTCCTGAATTTGTGTTGACAAGTGTGCCTTCAAGTTTTTGGTACACTTCACGTATGGCAACCTCAAGGTGTTTCTATCATAGATTTTCTTTGCAGAATTTGTTGAGAGCTTTTTGCCTTTCCTTCCACTAAAGTTGAGAAAGTGTGACTTGCTCATCACTCAGTAGATTTCCATGACTGAGTAGGGATTTGAACCTTTTTTTGCCAGAGTCATAATCTGATTCAAATCACTGTACCATGCTGGCTCTTACTCCTGTTTTTTGTGCATTGTGATATGCATAAATTACTTACAGAATGTAAAAGGATGACTGTATCATTCATCTATAAGGGGCATTTTCCTAATAACTGTATGATTTTAACAAGTTTCCCACTAAATGTTTTTTTAAAGAAACCCTTTCTCTCACACACACATATTCCCCATATTTTAAATTATTTTCTTACAATTTTTTCCAATATATAAAAAGCAGAAAATATAAAAACATAAAGAATAAATGAGGGAAAACAATATACAGAAGAACAAAATTCTATTCTTCCAATTTTCTAACAATGGTTATACATTTTACTATTTCTATTTTCTCTGAAATCAATACTATTCACAAACTTCTTTATCTTAACTAAACTTATAAGTTATCAAATCCACACTTAATATATTATTTTCGATGAAAAAGCAATCAAGGGTATTTCACCTCATTATAGGTTTCTTCCCAAATTGCGTGAACATCTGGACATTCTGAATCCTCTTCCAAACATCCCACATTTTCTTCTGATATTTTGATCTTTATCATTCATACACTTAATTCAATTTTCATATGGATACTCCAGCTGCAGCAGCCACATTTGTCGTTGTTACAGTTCAGAGGTCAACAAAACGTGTTTTCACACTTCTTAAAATGTGTTTTTCTTATTATTCTTGTCTTTTGTAAAATGTTTTTATAAAGCAAGCCTTCAAGGAGCGGGTTTAAGAGCTTGGGCATGAATAGCCTGCAGAAGAGAAGGCTGAGAAGAAACATGATGAAGGCTATGTATAAATATGTGAAGGGAAATCATAAGGAGGACGGAGCAAGCCTGTTTTCTGCTGCCCTAGAGACTAGGACACGGAACAATGGCATCAAACTACAGGAAAAGATATTCTACCTGAACATGAGGAAGAACTTCCTAACTGTGAGAGCTGTTCAGCAGTGGAACTCTCTGCCCTGGAGTGTGGTGAAAGTTCCTTCTTTGAAGGCTTTTAAGCAGAGGCTGGATGGCCATCTGTTGGGGGTGCTTTGAATGCGATTTCCCTGTTTCTTGGCAGGGGGTTGGACTGGATGGCCCATGAGGTCTCCTCCAACCCAATAATTCTGTAATTCTATGATTTAAGTCTCCTTGTTCTACAGTTCTCTCTATGTAAATTCCCTAGTTCTGCTACTTTTTATCAAAAGCTCTTTTGAAAACTCCCAGTCAATTGACTCACATGTTTTGTTTATGCAAAGAAGTGAATTCACCAGAAGTGTTAGTCACATCATTGTACTCAAAAGCCTGTTTTAAGCATAATCCGTTATTTTAATTCCACTTGATTAAAACGATAGGTTTTGTGGCTCTATAACCCTTTCTCAGGTAAGCTTCTCTCATGGTAAGTTTCTCCACCCATGATCATTCATCGCAGAAGTGATAATTTAATTCCCAGGAGTGGAGCTGCAGACCTTTGAAAGTGAACCCCTGGGCTCATTTTAATACAGGGAGGCAATTCTTGGCAGCCCAAAGGCAGTTTGTTGATGATCAAGGTGCATAAAATCTACCATATCACCCAGGACTGCGATTTTACAAAACCTATCCAGACCCTCCTAGAAAACTGAAGCTTCTATGTGGAGTTTCAGGTCAAGAAAAGTGGATGGAGGAGGCAAAGGAATCATCTACCTCAAGGCAGCGTCCTTGCACCAATCTTACTAACCATCAGCCACAACCACCACTCACAAGGAGCTTTATATCGTACACTGATGACCTTGCCCGAACAACACAAGCAAAAAGCAGAGGTCCTTCTGGTCGATCGTAAACCTGACCGGGGTATAGGGTGGCAACCTGTGCTGGACGGGGTTACACTCCCCCTGAAGCCACAGGTCCGCAGTTTGGGAGTCCTCTTGGATTCATCGCTTACGCTTGAGGCTCAGGCGTCGGCGGTGTCTGGGAGGGCTTTCGCACAATTGAGACTCGTGCGCCAACTGCAACCGTACCTTGCGAAGGCTGATCTGGCCGGGGTGATCCATGCCTTGGTCACCTCCAGATTGGACTACTGCAATGCGCTCTACGTGGGGCTGCCCCTGAAAACAGCTCGGAAGTTCCAACTGGTTCAACGATCAGCAGCCAGGATGTTAACTGGGGCCCCTTACAGAGAGAGGTCAACCTTCCTGTTTAAGGAGCTCCACTGGCTGCCGTTTATTTTCCGAGCCCAATTTAAGGTGCAGGTGCTTACCTACAAAGACCTGAACGGTTTGGGACCATCTTACCTGCGTGACCTCATCTCCATCTACGAACCCACGCGTTCACTTCGGTCATCTGGAGAGGCCCTGCTCATGATCATGCCTGTGTCGCAAGCGCGCTTGGTGGGGACACGAGACAGGGCCTTTTTTGTGGTGGCCCCCCGACTCTGGAACACCTTCCCCAAAGATCTTAGACAGGCCCCTACATTGGCAGTCTTCAGAAAGAACTTGAAGACCTGGCTGTTCCGATGTGCCTTCCCAGATTAGGAAATCTCCAATACCAAGTCCCATAAGCACTTTACTAGAACTAAGATTGCTGCACGCTGCACACTGCACTTGCCCTATAATGCCTTATATACCACCTGTCACATCAGCACTTTTAATCCTGTACCCATTACTCTGGCCCGGCCCAGTTTTATTGTGTCTTAGTGTATTGTTTATTGCCTGTTGTTTATATTGCTTTAATTGTTTTAATTTGCTTTAGGTTTTGTATTGTTATATTGTGTGTTGAGGCCTTGGCCTTTGTAAGCCGCATCGAGTCCTTCGGGAGATGCTAGCGGGGTACAAATAAAGTTTAATAATAATAATAATAATAATAATAATAATAATAATAATAATAGGCTTTGAAACAGTTGAAAACCAACTTACTAATGCCTTGATTTCTCCAGCTACTACAAAGATAACCACCTGAAGCTTAACCCTGCCAAGACACAAGTATGTGCTTTCCATTTACATAATCATGAAGCCAACAGGAAACTGAAGGTTACCTGGGAAGGCCAAGAGCTTGAACACTGTTCCCACCCTAAATATCTCGGAGTCACCTTAGATCAAACATTAACATTCGGGAAACACTGTGCAAACACCAAGCACAAAGTCGTTGCATTTAATAACATCCTGCGGAAACTTACTAATAGAGCATGGGGTGCAGACACAAAATTAATAAGAACATCAGCCCTGGCCTTGTGTTACTCAACTGCTGAGTATGCCTACCCTGTCTGGCAAAAATCTACCCACGCAAAGCAGGTGAATATAGCACTGAATGAGATATGTAGAATAATCACAGAATGTCTTAAACCTACATCTATAAGTAGCTGCCATTGCCCCCCCCCCCCCCCCCCGCCGCCCCGATGTGCGACAGGAAGGTGCTGCCTATTGCGAGAGAAATAATGCTGAACACTGTAAAACCCACCCACTGTATGGCTATCAGTCTCCTTACAGGAGACTGAAATCAAGGAAAAGCTTTATGAGAACTGCTGCTACTAGAGGTTTACAACAGGCTTTTCTAAGTAACAGGAAGGATCAGAACCTTTTCTGTTAAAGCTGCCACAAGTTAAATGAGTGTATTATCTGCTTCAGCATATAACAAGGCAAGCTTTGAACTTTTCATTTGGCTTTGCTTGATGGTTCGTTTAAGCTGGAGAAACCTTTGGCTGTTGCTGGGAGTGGTTATGCAGCGTCCTGAAACTGAAGACTGAAGCTCTTTGGAGTGCCAAGGAAACTTCTTGTTTATGGCAAGATGACATTCTAGTGATAACTAAGGAGACAGACTGTATTATTTTGCTATGTGTTTGCATATCATCGTGTAAAGAAGACTCACCAGAGATATTGTTTGTTGTATACTGGTGACAACAATTCTCCTGCTTTGCTTTGTGTTCTTGATCTACAGTGAATAGAACTATATTTTTGTTTCTACTTAAAGCAACAGACTCATGTATTTTTTGAATTTTTATCATACTGAGAGTAAAAAGGGGCTGAGATTTTCTGCGGGCTACTAACACTATTCTGACAAGAATCACCACTCCTCTAAATGTTCCTCCAGCAATAGCAAGAATATCCCTGTGGCAATCCCAAATGGATAGCCCCTTATGAGGGTCTTCCTCCAGGGCCAAACCAAGAATGGGCAACTTAGAAGTCCCTGAACAGATTCAGAAGTGGAGTTGACAGATCAAAAGACAACCTGGCAAAGTGGCATTGCCTGAAAGAATCTTCTACCTTGTGCAACTGTGGAGCTGAACAAACAACTCAGCACCTGCCTCATGCACAGAGGAAGAACTGTTTAAAGCTACAGACAATGCAGTCGCTGTTGCTCGTTTTTGGTCTAAAACTATTTAGTTTCTTGTGATCCCTTTACTTTATCAGTTTAAAACTTATTTATTATGCAATGCTTTTGACACAAAATAAAAATCATGGTACAAGGGATTTCCTCTTGCAGTAGGTCACTCATAAGGGGTGACAAATCTCCATGTCCAGCCCGGACGCCTCTCTCACCTACCCTCATTTTTAAAAAAGCATCCATTTTCTAAAAGTTTTGAAAACATTTAAAGAGCAACCAATCTACCAACACCCATTAAAATATTCCCAAAGGAAACAATTGCTAATCAAAACTCTGCAGAATGAAAAGGTCATTGCTTGCTGAAGAAAGTCTTTCGCCTCTGGTGAGGCAGTTCCTGCAATTCCTTCTTAATTAATGTGACACCGAATCCACCCCTTAAAGGTTTTGGGTTTTTTAATGAAGCATGCTCATTTAATTAAATCGTTCTAATAATGTAAACATCCCTGTTTAATAACCAGGTCATAATCCACATTTTTTTAAAAAAAGCATAAAATCAAAACTTTACAAAATACAAACAAGGATAAGAGAAATTATAGAGCAATTACTCTATCCTGATCACACCAATGTCTTTGTGTAAAACCAGATGTTCACTTGTTCTCATTCCATATGTGTCCCCATACTGGCAAATAATACCTGGTAATCCCATCAAGAACGTTGCTGCTATTGTCGTAGCTCAGTATTAGAGTATTTCTTCTACAAATACAAGCAACCCGAAAATATTTAGGCCCCATTCACATTATACTGAGGCACTGAGGCGCGGGGAGTTCTCCCATTGGCTCCCATGCAGCGGAGGGGTTCTGCGATTGGCTCTGGCGCAGGGCGGGCGGCCGCGCCTCCTCCCAGCTGGAATTGCGTCAGCCAGTCACCAGCGAGCCGGGCGGAGGGCGAGGGGCGGGAATTTTGAACTTTCAAACCTGGAAACTCCTATAAAAATGCCTCGGATCTCTGTACTGGTATGCTTTGTAGGCGAATTATTGCTACATCGCATCCTTTTCAGCTGAATCGCTAATAAAACCACCTTGGTGCCTTTTCTTCAACTTTGGAGAGCTTTATTTTGAATTTTAATCTTAATAAAACTGCTGAAATCAGTCTTCTCTGGCTCGCCAAAGTAGCGGACCCTCTTTGGTGCGGTCCTAGAGTCCCTCCTCCTGGGGAAGACCCTTCTAAAGCTTCTATCGGCTTCAATACCATTATATTACTATGAGTCCACTTTAACTGCTAATAGCAACTTCCTGTGAAATTCTGACAGTTGAGGGACGTACCATAAATATCCTCACCCAGGGACATCTCTGATCAAAATACACATTTCAGGTTTCCATAAGAAGCAGCCTGGGAAAAGTTAAAGTGGGATCACACTGCTATAATTCTATAATATGAAAGAGCCCTAGGTCTCATCTGATTCTGGAGCATATACAGAATAACCTTATTGCAGCATTTGTGATAGACCTATTACCCTTCCAGACTCAAGCTATAGGGCCCTTCCACACTTCTGCTATATCCCAGGATCTGATCCCAGACTATCTGTTTATCCCAGGTTATCTGGCAGTGGAGACTCCAGTTTAAAGCAGATAATCTGGGATCAGAATCTGGGATAAAGGGCAGTGTGGAAGGGCCCTTCGAGGGCAGCTTGTGGGATGAAAGCCAGGCTGCTTAGCAATGCATAGTAGAGGCAACATATGGGTTCCTTGATTATGAAGGGCAGTGAATCCACTCTGGGTTTTAGTCTGAACTTTAAAGGAGAGATCCAACCTTCTGAATCTTATGTTCAAAATATGTCCAGTTGATTAAAGCCAGTTTTAGTCAGGAAATTAAAACTTATGCCTTGTGTTTATTCTTTGTTCTGTGTATTTTAATATGTATTTTATAGACTTATTTATTTATTTATTTATTTATTTATTTACAGCTTTTATATTCCACCCTTCTCACCCCACAGGGGACTCAGGGCGGATTACAGTGTACACATATATGGCAAACATTCAATGCCAATTTTTGACATACAAACATATACAGACATCCACAGAGGCTATTTAACTTTTCTGGCCGTCGGGGAGCTGTCGCTTTCATTGTCCATCTGCGACGCTGATGAAGAACTTCCGCATTCCCGCATGCTTCCCCGCTGGAATGCTTTGCTGGAGTCTTCTTTATGGCCTCATAAATCAGTTAATTTAGCCTCCCCACACTTTAAGGTGGTACCTTATTTTCCTACTTGGCAGATGCAACTGTCTTTTGGGTTGCAAAGGTCGACAACAGGCTACACACAATGGTTGGAAACCCACTCCAACCCGGGCTGGCTTCGAACTCATGACCTTTTTGGTCAGAGTGATCTTAATGCAGCTGACACTCAGCCAGCTGTGCCACAATTCCGTTTTATCCTGTTTTAATATGTGTATTTTATAAAATGTTTTAGATGATTATATGCTTTTAGTGATGTTGTAACCCACCTCGAGCCACAAGGAGAGGTGGATAATAAATACAGTTGTTGTCGTTGTTGTTGTTGTTGTTGTTAAAGGGTTTCAGACTAAACCCTTGGGTAGATTCACTACTTCCCTGATACGGAGCCACTTGGTCCAGCATCTACTGTCATAATAGTGCTATGTGTGCCTACACCTTGTTTTCAAGAAATCTTCTCTGTTCAGTGAATCTGAATTTCAATCCTTTTTCTTTTTTGCTTCAGATTACAGCCAGGATGAGAAAGCATTGCTAGGCGTCTGTGACTGCACACAAAGTAGGTAGACGGTGTTCTGTTTCCATCATCTTACTTGATTAATGCAACACGGGAATCCTTTGTACTGCAAAGAGTAAAATACATTTTAATAACAGCAGTGATTATTATACTACTCTGTCCCCTTCTACTCTGCCATATATAACCCAGATCAACACAGATAATCTACATTATCTGCTTTGAACTGGGTAATATGAGTCTACAATGCCATATAATCCAGTTCAAAGCAGATAATCTGTATTTTATATGGCAGTGTAGGGCCCCTTCTACTTTACCATATAAAATCCAGATTATCTGCTTTGAACTGGGTTATGTGGCAGTGTAGACTCATATTATCCAGTTCAAAGCAGAAAGTGTGGATTATCCAATTTGATAATCTGGATTATATGGCAATTTCTTTTTAAAATTTTGCCCAGCATTTATTTTTTAAATTTTAAACTATTACATTTGGCCCAGCCATAGGTTTTTAAATCCTTGCGTGTTATTGTTTATATGTGAGTTATATTAATGGTATTGTTTTTTGCTTATAGTTTTTTGTTTTGTTGATATGTTGTCGGGCTTGGCCTCATGTAAGCCGCTCCGAGTCCCTTGGGGAGATGGTGGTGGGGTATAAATAAAGTTTTATTATTTATTATTAGTTTAGAAGGGGGCTCTTTTTCTGTTTATCAGGAAAGAGATGGTTGATGGTCCCATGCACTTTCCCTGTGCAAAGAATCCGTAGTGCAAGGCAAAATTCTGACAATGATTCTGCTTTTCCATGTCACACCTCCATTCACACCAAGGAGGTGGATGGAAATTGCATCCAGCTTGCTTAGATAGAGGACCAGATCTCAGTTGTTCCCAGTGTCTGCTTTCCAGTAAGTGGGGAATTTGTGGGAATGGACTAGCAATCACTGTGCTGTAGTATAACTACAGTGCTTACACATTTTAATTGTTGTGTGGTCTTCTAGCCTATGAGTAGCAAAAATCCCTATCTCTAAGGGCCCTTCCACAGAGTCCTATATCCCAGAATATCAATACAGAAAATCCCATATTAAATAAAGCTGATATTGTGGGAATTTCTGCCTTGATATAGGGTTGTGTGGAAGGGCCCCTAGTGATAAGTCTCACTTAAGATTGCATGATTGGCAACTGGAGAGGGCTCCCATGCCCTCCGTTTTTGTCTATAAGAATACATTTCAGCAGGTATTACTTGTCATGCAATGAAAAAATGACCAATACCTACTGAAATTTTCTTTTCTACACAAAGGGGGAGACACCACGTTTTCATTTTGGCAAACCAGCCTATAGACCAATGGTTTTCAACCTGTGGGTCCCCAGGTGTTTTGACCTACAACTCCCAGAAATCCCAGCCAGCTTACCAGCTGTTAGGAGTTCTGGGAATTGAAGGCCAAAACATCTGGGGACCCAGAGGATGAAAACCACTGCTATATACAAATGCTCCAAATGTTACCAGCCAGGCTGGCCTATTAAAATCAGTACCACTAAAAAGATTATATTTAGTAAAACATTGAATAGAAGCATCAATTATTCTTTTCTTTCTTAGTTGTCAAGCCCAGTGGTGTACATTTGAAACTTGTTCTTCGCTTCCAAGACTTTGGGAAAGCCATGTTCAAACCTATGAGGTAAGCTTGCTCCACTTGGAAACATGAATTAATGATGAAGGTGATGGGGAAAATGTTTGGTAACTCTACTCTGAGCAATTTGTGACCGTTCTGTGGTGTCAAGTCCTTTCTGATGTATGATTAACCAGTCATGTGGGTTTCTTGGCAAGATTTGTTCAGAGAGAGCTTGTCTTTACCTTCCTTTGAGGCTGAGAGTGTGTGACTTTCCTAAGGCCATGGCTCAACAGGGTTTTGATTAATGGTTTCCAATGTGGTTGTCCATTGGACTACCGCAACTCCATGCTGTCCCAGATCCTTCTATGAAATAAGCCAAGAAAATAAAACCAAACTGGAGTTGTCATCATTTGCACAAGAAGCAATTTTGTGAGTGGTGGTTTGTTTTATCAGCCAAAAGCAGATATGATAGGAGTTGATCTGGAGTTTTCACCCTAACTTTCACCCTAAGTTGAGGAGTTGCAGTGCATTAAACCCCTGTGCTGGCAATACTGAAGACTGATAGGTTGCAGGTTCGAATCCGGGGAGAGGCGGATGAGCTCCCTCTATCAGCTCCAGCTCCTCATGTGGGGACATGAGAGAAGCCTCCCACAAGGATGATAAAAAAAACATCAAATCATCCGGGCGTCCCCTGGGCAACGTCCTTGCAGATGGCCAATTCTCTCACACCAGAAGCGACTTGCAGTTTCTCAAGTTGCTCCTGACACGACAAAAAAAACCCCTAAGTTGAAATTTATTTATTTATTTATTTCAAACATTTGTACCCCGCCCTTCTCAATATCCAAAGGGGGACTCAGGGTGCCTTCCAGCCGGCAACAATTCGATGCCCAGACAAACAAAACACAGTAAAACACGACAACTACATAATAGGCAAAAACATTAGGTTAAAATCCATTTAAAACAATATTATCCACTAAATAGCCATATCTAAATCCGATTCAGTAACCAATGACCCAGTCCAAAACCTGTCCATACAACAATAACAACAACAACAATGAAACTTTATTTATATACCGCTCTATCTCCCCGAGGGGACTTAGAGCGGTTTCCAAGTAACATCAATACATACAGAGTAAACAACATAAACATAAAATTAACAAAGTAATATAAGCATAAAAAATCGCAATAGCACATATATATTTAAAATAATTCTGCTTGTTCAAGACAATTTAAAATGGCCGGGCCAAGGCTAGTGCAGTTTTTAGAGGGTCCGGGAAATTAGGTAGAATGCTATAGCAAGCAACAACAATAATAGGTATAGTCTATGGCTGTTCATTTCCGGGGCCTGATAGGAGGAAATAACCTGGATAAGTGGTAGAAAAAGATATGGCCATATTCAACAGTATCTGGGGCTGAGCTAGAACTAGTCATTCTCAAAGGCTTGTTTAAACCACCAGGTCTTCAAGCTCTTACGAAAGGAGGGGAGGGATGGGGCCTGTTATTTCTCTAGGAAGGGCATTCTAGGGGTGGGGGGCCAGCACCGAGAAGGCCCTCTCTCTCGTCCCCACCAACCGTGCCTATGACGGTGGTGGGAGCAAGAGGAGGGCCTCTCTGAAAGATCTTAAAGTCCGCGCCAGTTCATAGAGGGAGATGTAATCGCAAAGATAGGCGGGGCCCGAACCATTTAGGGCTTTATAGGTCATAACCTGCACCTTGAATTTGGCTCAGCAACTTATTGGCAGCCAGTGAAACGCCATAGTCCGTTCCCAAAGACATTGTGATTGTTGTCAGCCTGCTACCCAAATGCCTGGTCCCAAAACCATGTTTTGAGCTTCATGCCAAAGGAAAGGAGGGATGTAGTTGACCTAATTTCGCTGGGGAGCGTGTTCCACAGGAAGGCCCTGTCTCTCGTATCTGTCATGCGGGTTTACGACGAGGGCAGGATTGAGAGCAGGGCCTCCCTGGATGATCTTAGACTCTGAGGCAGGACATAGAGGTAGATATGTTTGGACACATAAACTTAGCCGGAACTGTATAAATTGAAAGATAAATTGAAGGCTTTAATTTTATTTCATTTCTGCTGCTGTCCAGATATTAGTTTGGAACCCACACGGGCATGTTAAATGGAGTTGAATTCTCCCTTTAATGTAGTCTGTGGGATGCATGTACCCCAAGAATATTTCTGAGGCCTCCCAAAAGTTTCCCGTGCCTCTTCCTTACTTTTGGCAAAATCAGGGGGGAGTGGCGGGGAATTCTAAAATGTTTTGACCTCAAATGCCCCATAATACTTTCTTGACACTTTTGGGGGGGAGTCTATCCTCTGTTTCAGAATTTCTAGGTGTCTCCTCAACCTTTACGCTCTGGTGGCCTATCCAAGCAAAATGGAGTGAAGGGATAGGACTCTATAGGATCCGGGAGCAGTATTGTTCCCCATACTCTGTCATTTTCTTTTTTTTTTACTGTGCAGATAATTTTTCCCTTTTTAGGCCCCATTTACACTGACATATAAAATCCAAATTTTACACTTAGAACTGGATTATATGGCAGGGTAGACACATATAATCCAGTTGACAGCAGATAATGTGGCGTCTCTGCTTATAATCTACATTATATGGCAGTGTAGAGGGGGGCCATACAGAGTACCCCGCAGATTGAGGTTTTGCAACCCATCCCTTCCCCGAGTCCCTGCTTGGAAACACCTCCCCCAACACTGCAATCTTCTCTTTGAAAGCAAACTGTGGTGTGAAAGGCTGTTTCCACAATTATTTTAACCCAACCATTGGAATGAGCTGAAAGGGGTGAAATGAATAAAATATACCTCCGGTGCCTATTGTGAAGCACTTTTCTTCAAGCTGAAATGATGTCAACTGCTAGGGTTCATAACCCCTTCTTTTCTTTCAGACAGAAACGTGATGAGGAGACTCCAGAAGATTTTTTCTATTTTGTTGACTTTCAAAGACACAATGCAGAAATTGCTGCCTTCCACCTTGACAGGTAATTCCACACATAACAGTTTTCTGACCTCTTTCTTCCACTGCATAGCTGGGAACAAAACACAATGCAGCTTCAGATGGGGAGAAGAAGAAAATAAAGTGGCTAAAGTTTCATGAAGGCTGGAGAATAGATCTTTGTTGTTGTTCATTCGTTCAGTCATCTCCAACTCTTTGTGACCTCATGGACCAGCCCACGCCAGAGCTCCTTGTCGGCCATCACCACCCCAGCTCCTTCAAGGTCAGTCCAGTCACTTCAAGGATGCCATCCATCCATCTTGTCCTTGGTCAGCTCCTCTTCCTTTTGCCTTCCACTTTCGCCAGCATAATTGTCTTCTCTAGGCTTTGCTGTCTACTCATGATGTGGCCAAAGTACTTCAACTTTGTCTCTAGTATCCTTCCCTCCAATGAGCAGTCGGGCTTTATTTCCTGGAGGATGGACTGGTTGGACCTTCTCACGGTCCAAGGCACTCTCAGAACTTTCCTCCAACACCACAGAGTTCAAAAGCATCAATCTTCCTTCGCTCAGCCTTCCCTAAGGTCCAGCTCTCACATCCGTAGGTTACTACAGGGAATACCATGACTTTGACTATGCGGATCTTTGTTGCCAGTGTGGTATCTCTACTCTTTACTATTTTATCGAGATTGGACATTGCTCTCCTCCCAAGAAGTAAGCGTCTTCCTGGCCACAGTCTGCATCTGCAGTAATCTTTGCACCTAGAAATACAAAGTTTGTCACGGCCTCCACATTTTCTCCCTCTATTTCCCAGTTGTCAATCATTCTTGTTGCCATAATCTTGGTTTTTCTGATGTTTAGCTGCAACCCAGCTTTTGCGCTGTCTTCTTTCACCTTGATTAGAAGGCTCCTCAGCTCCTCCTCACTTTCGGCCATCAGAGTGGTGTCATCTGCATATCTGAGGTTGTTAATGTTTCTTCCAGCAATTTTCACCCCAGCTTTGCATTCCTCAAGCCCCGCACATCGCATGATGTGTTCTGCATACAAGTTAAAAAGGTTGGGTGAGAGTATGCAGCCTTGCCGTACGCCTGGTCCAGATTATCTGTTTGAACTGGATTATAGGAGTCCATATTGCCAGATAATCTAGGATAAGAAGATAATCTAGGATCAGATCCTGGGATATAGAGCAGTGTAGATCCAGCTGGAATTGTCAGAAAGGATAATTGCTTATAGGACTGTTGCAAGAAGGGACTCCAGATTGTGGTTTTAATCAGCTCTCAACTTGGATGTCTTTAAAGCAGTGGTTCTTAACCTGTGGGCTGTGGACCACTAGTGGGCCATGAAGATGGAAATCTGGTTGCCGAGCCTTGCCCTCAGTGTGTTGCCTCTTTATTTTATTTTATTTTATTTTATTTTATTTTTTATTTCTGCTCCTTTGGTGCCTCCTGCCACTCTTTTCCTGTCACTGACCATGGCATATATTCTGTATCAGAAACTAGAGCTGATGTGGTCTATCCAATGCAATTTTCCAAATCAGCACCCCAAACCAAATCTAAAGTTGACCAAAAACTGATTCATAACCCTTTTGGTACTAATGTTGGAGAGTGGTCCCTGGTCAAAGTGGTCCCTAGTCAAAAAGAGATTGGGAACTGCTGCTTTAGGAGAGTGAAGGGTGGTGCTCCCACCCTTCGCAGACTATGGGCCATGAGAACCATATATTACCTGCCATATTAGAGTTTATATGCACCTGTGCTTTGGAGGCTCCTTCTACTCTGACATATAATCCAAATTATCAATTTTAAATGCCAGCCTCTTTTATACAAAACTGTACAGTTAGATGGTTTAAATCTGGGACTGTACTAAAGAGTAGGATAAAAGAAATGTAGCAATACTGCCCTAAACTGTGCTGTTAATCCTAGCTAGGTGTGGTTGCGATTGTTGTGTGTCTTCAGGCTTTTTCTGACATGGTAACCCTATCACAGGGTTTTCTGAAACTGATGTGTTACTCATCCAAGGTCACCCAGCAGATTTCCATGGCCAAGTGGAAAATTGGGGTAGACCTTTGAATCGGTTGGATTTGACTCAGCATTCAACAATTGATTTACTAAGACTACTCTGGCTGGAACTAACCAAAAGTTTACTGCATTTTTTCCCTGAATCCTCAATGCTATCATCATAAGAATTCTTTTCAATCCCTTTTTCCCCATTCAATGAATCATCAGAGCATGCTTTAACAGTGAGTGTTGGAGGTCTCCAAGCTGGTGTCTTAGAGAGGTAGATACAACTCCCATTATCCTTAGCAGGCTTAGTCATTAGGAAATATGGGAGTTGTAATTAAATATAAAGGTTTTCCTTTGACATTAAGTCTAGACGTGTCTGATTCTGGGAGGTAGTGCTCATCTCTGTTTCTAAGCCGAAAAGCCTATCTGTGGATGCCTCCAAGGTCATGTGGCCAGTATGACTCCATGGAATGCTGTTACCTTCCCACCAAAGTGGTACCAATTGACCTACTCACATTTGCATGTTTTCAAACTGCTAGGTTGGCAGAAGCTGGGGCTAGCAATGGGAGTTCACCCCACTCCCCAAATTTGAACTGCTGACCTTTTGGTCAGCAAGTTCAGCAGCTCAACGGTTCAACCCACTGTGCCACTGGGTGCTCCAGGAGTTGTAATTAATCATCCCTAAAAGGAACCAGATTTGTAGCTGCTGCATGATTTTGTAAGATTGATTCCTTGTTCCATAGATCATCACAAAGCCATAAATCATATTGCACATATCAGGTATCAAACAGCCAACTCTACAATAAATCTCTCTAATTCTTTTCCTCTTTTTTGTTCCAAGGAAAATTTAATCTGGCAGTCTTCTACACTGCCATATAATCCACTCCTACACTCCTTCTACACTGCCATATAATCCAGATTATCAAATCAGATAATACACATTAAGTACTTTGAACTGGATTATATGCGTCTACAGTGCCATATAATCCAGTTCAAAGCAGATAATCTGGATTTTGTACGGTAGTGTAGAAGGGGCCTCAGAAGCTTAATCAGGCCAGGTATTCCAGCTATGCATGTAGCATCTTAGCATGCACTCAGGCCCCATCTACACTGCCATATAAATCCAGATTATCTGCTTTGACCTGGATTATATGAGCCTACAATGCCATATTAAAACAGATAATCTGGATTGTACATGGTAGTGTAGATGGGGCCCCAGTCAACCACTTTCTTTCCTGCTGAACCTTTAACAAACCTCAGTGTGTGGTTGGGGGACTATGTGTTTGCCTTGGTGTGTTGCAGGACCCAAGATGATTTGCTGTTTGTTTGCTTTTATGTTTAGCAAGCAACAATCTAAACTCCAGTTCCAGCTATCTTGGGGACATTTTAAGAGGCATTTGTGCCCATATTAGTCATTCTGCCTGGTGGTTTATGACTCACTAACCAATAATGTTTTGTTTTGCTGACAAAACAACATCAAGCCCCAAAGCACCCTTTGCTGTTCTTGTGATAGGAATCACCCTAGATAGTACAAATAGCTCTTACTTCAAAGGATCTTCCAAGCTGTTGCAGGCTGAACAGAAATAGAGTCCTACTAGTGTCTAGATCCAGGGAAGTCATGCTACGTCTCTATTCTGCCTTGGTCAGACCACATCTGGAATACTGTGTCAAATTCTGGGCACCACAATTGAAGGGAGATGTTGACAAGCTGGAATGTGTCCAGAGGAAGGCGACTAAAATGATCAAGGATCTGGAGAGCAAGCCCTATGAGGAGTGGCTTAAAGAGCTGGCCATGTTTAGCCTGAAGAAGAGAAAACTGAGAGGAGACATGATGAGACCCATGTATAAATATGTGAGGGGAAGTCATAGGGAGGAGGGAACAAGCTGCCCTGGAGACTAGGACGCGGAACAATGGCTTCAAACTACAGGAAAGGAGATTCCATCTGAACATTAGGAAGAACTTCCTGACTGTGAGAGCCGTTCAGCAGTGGAACTCTCTGCCCTGGAGTGTGGTTGTGGCTCATTCTTTGGTTGCTTTTAAGCAGAGGCCAGATGGCCATCTGTTGGGGGTGCTTTGAATGTGATTTTCCTGCTTCTTGGCAGGGGGTTGGACTGAATGGGCCACGAGGTCTCTTCCAACTCTATGATTCTATGATTCTAGTGTGAAAGGGTCCATTGTTAAAGATACCCGGGGTTGCACATGGTGCCTTTTGTATGCAAATCTCCATGGTCGAGATACAAAGAAAACCACAGTTGCAAAAAGTTAAAACAAAAACAAACCACAAACCAAAATCCAGTTTCTTGTCCCAACTAGAAGTACAGACATTGAGTTAATTGCTGGATGAGAAGTCATTCTTTATGTAATTGATTCAGCATGTGTTCCATAGTTGGGGCCTAACCACTGGATTTCAGAATGTGGAAAGGTGCACTCTGAACCTGTGAATCATTTATCAACATTTCTGTGTACCAGGAAGTCCATGCCCTATTCATCCTGAAATCCTTGCATAACTGTGAGTATTTTGGCCTCACACTCCACATTATTTTGAAACTATGATTACTGACAGCAGCTGTTCTTGGTACCGAGAACAGCTCCATGTCTTGTAAGGAAGCAACTGATATTTTCTACCTGATAGTGGAAGCCAAATAGGCACAGTCTTCCTGTTGATCAACCTCCAGATAATTACATGCCATATTTTCATTTTACTGCAATCCTCCTACATAAAGTACTTGGCAGAACATTTAATCCTACGCACATTTCACTACAATGCATGCCAGCCTTCATTTACAAAATTGGCCATTCTACTCTTTGGTTCTTCCCAGCTGACCTTATTCAAAAGTATCTGTGGCTAAGGAAACAGTGTCACTAAGTGCAATGATGTGGTGTGAAGGATAAGCACTAAGCTTGGTCGATCCAAAAACAAAATGGCTCAAAGCTTGTTTTGGATGTAGGGGGCACTGGTGGTTCGATTCTAAAGTCAATTCCGATTTTCACAGAAAAATTTTTCAAAACTTTTCAAAACTTCTGAGACTTCCGAATCTTTTCATTAATGGTTTGAAAGTGTTATCTTCAGTTTCATTGGGAGGTCTTTACTTTGAAAGTAGTTGTTTTACCCCAGAGGTGGGGAAAAACAAGCAGGGGAAATTCATTCCTTCTCTGGTTTAAAACTGGCTTCTCTGGCTTGAGCCAAGGCCAGGGACCAGAAGCGGGGAAAAGCAAGCGAAGGAAATTCCTTCCTTCTCTGGTTTAAAACTGGCTTCTCTGGCTTGAGCGAAGGCCAGGAAATTCCTTCCTTCTCCGGTTTAAATCTGGCTTCTCTGGCTTTAAAACCGGCTTCTCTAGCTTGAGCCGAGGCCAGGAAATTCATTCCTTCTCTGGTTTAAAACTGGCTTCTCTGGCTTTAAAACTGGCTTCTCTGGCTTGAGCGAAGGCCAAGAAATTCCTTCCTTCTCTGGTTTATAACTGGCTTCTCTGGCTTGAGCCGAGGTCAGTGACCAGAAGCGGGGAAAAGCAAGCAGAGGAAATTAATTCCTTCTCTGGTTTTTATCTATCTCTGTTTCTATCTTTGAGTGCATATTTTAACTAAGAGGTTTCAAGGGAGTGTTTATATTTTTGGGCAACTTCAATTTCAATGAAATAACCATCCTCTGCTAATCCAGTATGTTTTTGAAGTGGCATGTCTTTATCCATGGCAGTTTAAAGACATGGTTCTTCAGTTTAACAGCTGAGTTACCTGTGCACTATTACATTAATGCTTGTGAATATTACTTGTTCAAAGGGTTGACTTCTAACAAGGTCATGCTTTTCTTGACTAGTGGTTTTCAAAAAGAGGTCTCCACATGTTCATGGAGATTCACATTTGCCAAACAGATGTTGGCATCATTTTTACCTTTTCAATAAGGTTATGGTGCAGTTATTTCCAATAGGTTTTGTAATTTCCAATACTTTATTTCAGTTGCATTGCAAATTGACTAGATTTCTTCCATTCCTTACTTACCTTGCTTCCCTTTCTTGCCTCCAGGATTCTAGATTTCCGTCGTGTTCCTCCAGTGGTTGGGAGAGTAATCAACATTACTAAGGAGATTTTAGAGATCACCAAGAATGAAATCCTCCAGAGTGTCTTTTTTATTTCACCAGGTATGTTTCGTCTGCATTGCCTGAAGGGAGGGAAAAGATTAACATTGGCCAGAATGAAGGGGATTCAGAGTGGATCACAGAACACATATACAGCAAACATTCAATGCCGTTTATACACTGACAAGACAGATAATTCTATATAGACAGAGTGATATATAGGCTTTTCCCATCTTCGGCACCTTGGAGGCTGTGCTCAGTTCCGGCCACCAGGGGGGGCTGGCACTCTATCTCCCTGTCAAAGAGCTTTGTTTGTAAACTTCCTCCTTGATTTAATCACTAACATTTTTCTGGCATTTCCATATGGGTGTCTTAAATACCTCCCTGCTTAAGCGGTACCTATTTATCCACACACATTGCTGTTTTCAAAACTGCTAGGTAGGCAGAAGCTGGGCTAAAGAGCAGGAGTTCACCCCGATCCAGGCTTTGAACTGTCAACCTTTTGAATGGCACAATTTACTGCAGCTGGTGTTCTAAAGCCCGGCCCTTAATAATGTCATTGTATATCCATGGATCTTGATAATCTTGAAGGATCCTTGAAGGAACTAGTTTGGATAACAAGAGCCCACTATATATTTAGAGTTATGTATCATACACAGTGATTGTGGATTCTGGCTAAGTTTTTCAATGCCAAAGTGTGAGCGCAGCCTCTAACTTTTGAATAAATGAAAATGGAAGCATACAGGCCATAACAGAGACTTTTGCATAATGCTAAAGGTATTTGTTATCCTACACATATGGTGTACTGGAAAGCTATTTCTTTATTCAAATGGACATTCTGTGAGATATCCACGGCTTGCCAAAGGCTATGGAAGTGACAGAAACAAGATACAAGAGATCAGCATGTGTGACAGTCCACACACAGTTGGCATGCTTTCTTTGTCCTCTGTGAAGACTACTTGCTTAGGAAATTTGTCCTCATACTTATCTGTCAGGAAGAGTAGAAGTATAACTCTCTTCTCAGCATCTCGACATTCCAGGAAGTAGATGGATGACAGAGTTTGCAGCAACAGAGCCTCTACAACTCCTATATCCCAAAGGTTCGAAAAGCATGAGTCACTAACAGATATTTGTTTATGTAGTTACTTTATTTTTATCCCATCTTTCTCCTGATATAGAGACTCACGGTTGCACACAATAGATATAAAACAATGCTAATTAAAAACAATGCAAAGACATTAACATGTAACACTACTTCAACTAACCTGGACCCAAGCCACATAGGACTTTATAGGTCAAAACCAGCACTTTGAATTGTGCCTAAAGACAAGGCATCACCTAATGGAGGTATTGCAACAGGAGAGTTGTAGGTTCCCGGTTGCCAGGCCCATAGCTCGGGGGGGGGGGGGGGGGGGCTTGAGGGACTTCAGTCCCCCCCTGAAATTCTCAGGGTGGTCCACAAGAAGACCTTACTGGTATTTTATTCAAACTGTTATGTTTATTCATATCATGATCTGATCTCCATGCTCAATATATCCCATAAGCATGAGGGTATTGGGATAAAGCCCCCCTAGATCAAATTCAGCCCTCCCCTGATCAAACTCAGCCCCCCCCCCAGATCAAACTCAGCCTCCCCAGATCAAACTCACCCCCCCAAATCAAACTCAGCCCCCCCCCAAATCAAACTCAGGCCCCCCCAGATGAAACTCAGCCCCCCCAAATCAAACTCAGCCCTCCCCAGATCAAACTCACCCCCCCCAAATCAAACAGCCTCCCCAGATCAAACTCACCCCCCCCAAATCAAACTCAGCCCCCCCAAATCAAACTCAGCCCCCCCAATCAAACTCAGCCCCCAAATCAAACTCAGCCCCCAAATCAAACTCAGCCCCCCCAAATCAAACCCAGCCCCCCCAAATCAAACCCAGCCCCCCCAAATCAAACTCAGCCCCCCAAATCAAACTCAGCCCCCCAAATCAAACTCAGCCCCCCCCAAATCAAACTCAGTCCCCCCAAATCAAACTCAGCCCCCCCAAATCAAACTCAGCCCCCCCAAATCAAACTCAGTCCCCCCAGATCAAACTCAGCCCCCCCAAATCAAACTCAGCCCCCCCAAATCAAACTCAGCTCCCCCAAATCAAACTCACCCCCCCCCCAGGATCAAACTCAGTCCCCCCAGATCAAACTCAGCCCCCCCCCATCAAACTCAGCCCCCAGATCAAACTCAGCCCCCCCCCCCCCAATCAAAATCTTGGCTACGGGCCTGCCTGTTGCCATTATAATGATTGTGAGTAAGTGGATATTCAAAATACAACATAAGATTAGATTTTGTCCCTTTACAATCCTAAAACCGGGAAATCTATCCCTTTGAAGAAAAAGGAAATCGAGGGGGTTTTATCAAGGTTGTAGACATCTGATTCTTTGCTGTTATAGTAATAGGACACTGTTCTAAACGCCATGTCACTCATGCGTCCTGCTCTCTCCATAGCCAGCAATGTCTGTTTCTTTGCCAAGTGCCCTTACATGTGCAAGACGGAATATGCTGTGTGTGGGAACCCTCACCTACTGGAAGGATCCCTCTCTGTTTTCCTGCCTTCCCTCAATTTGGCACCCCGACTCTCCATCCCCAACCCGTGGATACGATCCTACACTTTTGCTGGAAAAGAGGAGTAAGTGGGTAAATGGACCTCTCTCTTTGCCTATGACTACTATCGCTTCCATACACAGCACTTTAGATATGTTTGCTCTTTGGGGTTTATTGTGCCCGGTGGTTCTTCAAAATCTGGTGGTATTGATAAGTTGTACATTTAACTGACAATAAATCCCTGTTAAACACAATACCAAAAACACTGTTGTTATACCAGATCCACACAAAATGTATGCTTGGTCTCATCGTTCAACAGTCGAATCAACTGGCCTTTTCTAATTATGGACTAACCAAGATTCAGGTTATTGGGTTTAGTCTGCTGAAGTTTACTTTGTTTTATTATATGCTCAATCTTCCAGATAGGTTGTAAAAAAAATCCCATTAATCCCAGTCAGTACAATTGTCATATGTGCTGGGTTGCTGTGAGTTTTCTGGGCTGTATGGCCATTTTCCAGAAGCATTCTCTCCTGAAGTTTCACCCACATCAATGGCAGGTATCCACAGAGGTGATGGGGGTCTGTTCGAAACTAGGCAAGTGGGGTTTATATATCTGTGAAATGTCCAGGATGGAGGAAACAATTCTTGTCTGCTTGAGGCAAGTGTGAATGTTGCAATTGGCCACCTTGATTAACATTTAATGGCATTGCAGCTACAAAGCCTATCTGATTGCTGCCTGGGGGAATCCTTTGTTTGGCGGTGTTAGCTGGCCCAGGTTGATTCTTGTCTGGAAATCTCCTTTTTTAGTGTTGTTCTTTATTTACTGTGCTGATTTTAGAGTTTAGAGTAGCCAGATTTTGTTCATTTTCATTTTTTTTCTCCTTTCTGTTGAAATTGTTCACATGCTAGTGGATTTCAATGACTTCTCTGTTAATATTTAAAAACTCTAAAATCAGGACAGTAAATAAAGAGCAACACTCAAGAAACGGGAATTACAGACAAGAATCAATCATGGATCTGTAATTGGTTAAATGGATGAACCCAGAGGGTGCTCACCAATGCTTCCTCTTCATCCTGGAAAGAAGTGACAAGTGGAATGCTGCAGAGTTCCGTCCTGGACCCGGTCCTGTTCAACATCTTTATTAATGACTTAGATGAAGGGCTAGAAGGCATGATCATCAAGTTTGCAGATGACATTAAATTGGGAGGGTAAGTCAATACTCCAGAAGACAGGAGCAGGATTCAAAAAGATCTTGACAGATTAGAGAGATGGGCCAAAACTAACAATATGAAGTTCAACAGGGACAAATGAAAGATACTCCACTTAGGCAGAAAAAACAAGATGCAAAGATACCGAATGGGGGACGCCTGGCTCGAGAGCAGTACGTGTGAAAAAGATCTTGGAGTCCCCGTAGTCAGCAAGTTAAACATGAGCCAGCAATGTCATGTGGCGGCAAAAAAAATCCAATGGGATTTTGGCCTGCATCAATAGGAGCATAGTGTCTAGGTCCAGGGAAGTCATGCTACCCCTCTATTCTGCTCTGGTTAGACCACACCTGGAATATTGTGTCCAATTCTGGGCACTACAATTCAAGAGAGATATTGACAAGCTGGAATGTGTCCAGAGGAGGGCGACTAAAATGATCAAGGGTCTGGAGAACAAGCCCTATGAGGAGCGGCTTAAAGAGCTGGGCATGTTTAGCCTGAAGAAGAGAAGGCTGAGAGGAGATATGATAGCCATGTATATATATATGAGAGGAAGTCACAAGGAGGAGGGAGCAAGCTTGTTTTCTGCTTCCTTGGAGACTAGAATACAGAACAATGGCTTCAAACTACAAGAAAGGAGATTCCATCTGAACATGAGGAAGAACTTCCTGACTGTGAGAGCCATTCAGCAGTGGAACTCTCTGCCCCGGAGTGTGGTGGAGGCTCCTTTTTTGGAAGCTTTTAAACAGAGGCTGGATGGCCATCTGTCAGGGGTGCTTTGAATGCAATATTCCTGCTTATTGGCCGGGGTTGGACTGGATGGCCCATGAGGTCTCTTCCAACTCTATGATTCTATGATTCTAGAGCCAGCTAACACCTCCCAACAAAGGATCCCCCAGGCAGCAAACAGCCAGGCTTTGGAGTTGCAAGACCATTAAATACTAATCAAGGTGGCCAATTGCAACATTCTCATTTGCCTCAAGCAGACAAGAGTTCTTTCTCCCACCTTGGGCATTCCACAAATACATAAACCCCACTTGCCTAGTTTCCAACAGACCCCATAACCCCATGGATGCCTACCATAGATGTTGACAAAACATCACGAGAGAATGCTTCTGGAACATAGCCATACAGCCGAGAAAACGCACAGCAACCCAGTGATTCCAGCCATGAAAACCTTCAACAACACATCATATGTGCTGTTGGGGAAAATAAGGGGTTGTATCAAATACCAGAGCAAGACAAGGCAAGGCTAATTTCCCTCTCCAATGCCTGCATTTTGGCACAATGAAAGCAATGTTGTATTACTTCAGGACACAATTTTGACTTATTTGAGGGCATTGCTGTCATTTGGAAGATTGGGGACAGAGTAAACAGCCAGATTTGTGTCTGGCTTCAAGCCAGTTTGGTGGATTTTGAGATGAAATTTCAAAATTCACCAAAATTATTTTTTTTAATAGTTCTGAGGACTTGAGGGTTGGGAAGTCCAGCACGTTGCTTTCCCTGGTCTAGAGAGAGTTAAGCTCATCAACCCTGTTCCTTCTGCGAAACATTTGGGAAACAGCTTGACATGGGCAGAGCAAAACAAGGTACTTTATTTCAAAGAACTTCATGGACATAGTCCAGTTAAAATCAACTGGAATGGATTCGGAAAACATGATGGTTACCATAAATGGAACAAAACAGAGTATGCCTTTGTAGATGCCTTTCGGGCTTGAGTCCTGCTGGTCATTCTAATTAAAGTGCACCTATTGAACCAATGGGATTTACAGAAAAGTTGACTCACTCAGTCAACAATTTATTCAGTGGCTTTGCACTGTCTGAACAAAGCAATGATCACCAGGCCAGGGAAAGACTAGTATAGCCCCGACTTGCCCAACTATGTGTCTTTCTAAAATATTGGATTGCAGTTGCCATGATCCTTAACCAGAATGACCAGCTGGAGATTATGGAAGTTGTAGACCAAGACATGAAGTAGATTAGGGAATATATTGTCGAAGGCTTTCATGGCTGGAATCACTGGGTTGTTGTAGGTTTTTTCAGGCTATATGGCCATGATCTAGAGGCATTCTCTCCTGACGTTTCGCCTGAATCTATGGCAAGCATCCTCAGAGGTAGTGAGGTCTGTTGGAACTAGGAAAAAGGGTTTATATATCTGTGGAATGACCAAGGTGAGACAAAGGACTCTTGTCTGCTGGAGCTAGGTGTGAATGTTTCAACTGACCACCTTGATTAGCATATAATGGCCTGACAGTGCCTGCAGCAAACTTTTGTTGAGAGGTGATTAGATGTCCTTGTTTGTTTCTTCTCTATTGTTGTGCTGTTGCAATTTTAGAGTTTTTTAATAATGGTAGCCAGATTTTGTTCATTTTCATGGTTTCCTCCTTTCTGTTGAAATTGTCCACATGCTTGTGTATTTCAGTGGCTTCTCTGTGTAGTCTGACATGGTGGTTGTGAGAGTGGTCCAGCATTTCTGTGTTCTCAAATAACATGCTGTGTCCAGGTTGGTTCATCAGGTGCTCTGCTATGGCTGATTTCTCTGGTTGAAGTAGTCTGCAGTGCCTTTCATGTTCCTTGATTCGTGTTTGAGCGCTGTGTTTAGTGGTACCTATGTAGACTTGTCCACAGCTGCATGGTACAAGGTAGACTCCTGCAGAAGTGAGAGGATCCCTCTTGTCTTTTGCTTGGTGGGACATCTAATCACCTCTCAACAAAAGTTTGCTCTAGGCACTGTCAGGCCGTTATATGTCATTGGTCAGTTGAAACATTCACACCTAGCTCCAGCAGACAAGGGTCCTTTGTCTCACCCTGGTCATTCTACAGATATATAAACCCTTTTTCCTAGTTCCAACAGACCTCACTACCTCTGAGGATGCTTGCCATAGATGCAGGCAAAACGTCAGGAGAGAATGCCTCTAGACCATGGCCATATAGCCCGAAAAAACCTACAACAACTTGCTCCTGTCGCAAGTTAAACATGCAGCAGACATTAGCCTGTAATGTACCTGCCAAATGGAGGCCAGGAAAGAATCCAAAGGTTAAACAAATACAGATATGGCGGGCCAAGAAGTCAAGGTCTTGCTGGGCTCTTTGTTCTCCAAGTGACCAAGACAGGATTTGAAAAGCTTCTTTGGGTGCAGCCCCAGGATTTCTGACTCCCCACCCCACTTGAATGCTTGTGGCATTCAGTCATGTGTGTTTACAGACTAATGTAATGCTTGACCTTTCTGTTTATGCCCACTTTTCTCTATTTTGATTCTTTGTGAACCAGTTATACATACTGGTGGTGGATTTGACAGTTATTCTGCCAAAACGAAGAAAAAGAGCCACTTTCCAAACCCTGCAGGCCAATAAAGCCATTTGTTATAAAATGGAGGCAAACGAAGTATGAAGACTATTATGTGGTGGTTGGGGGGGGGGGGGGACAACGTTTTCACATGCAGTGTGTTTTATTTATTTATTTATTGTGTCAGGAGCAAGCCAACCAGTTGTATTGCATTTTTAGCAAACAAACAAACAAAACACAAAGTTTGCAAGCTTGGTACTTGATTAAATGTCTTTTGCCCAGTATCTGGCCACTTTGAGTGCCTTTGGTGTTGCTGTAAGAAGGTCCTCCATTGTGCATGTAGCAGGGCTCAGACTGCAGTGTAATAGGTGATCTGTGGTTTGCTCTTCTCCATACTCGCATGTCGTGGATTCCACTTTGTAGCCCCATTCCTTAAAGTTGGCTCTGCATCTCATGGTGCCAGAGCGCAGTCTGTTCAGCGCCTTCCAAGTCGCCCAGTTTTCTGTGTGCCCAGGAGGGAGTCTCTCATTTGGTATCAGCCATTGATTGAGGTTCTGGGTTTAAGCCTTCCACTTTTGGACTCTCGCTTGCTGAGGTGTTCCAGCGAGTGTCTCTGTAGATCTTAGAAAGCTATTTCTTGATTTAAGACTTAATGCAGTGTGATGAACAGATACCAAATTAGAGGTGGCTCTTCACACTCACTTGGGTAGAAACATTCAGTTTTTTGCCAGCTTATATGTCACATCATTTATTTCGGTCATAGACCAGCACAAGAACTAAAAGTCACATTTTCATTCGAACTTGGTACATTTAGTACAGTTAAAATGTAAATATAAATACTGAAGCACAATAGGGGGTGAGGGAGCGGAAAGGGAAACAGGGCAAGAACATACAATGCACAGGTCTATCAGCAAATTATATAATCAACGAAGATGATTACTGGAAACACAGTTAACTTTTGGGACCAGTCATCCCTGAGAGATTTTGTATGCTGCGGCACAAAACTTTGCAACATTTTAGGTTGTAGCTGAATTAGTATCTACAAGTAGCAGGGAGGTATACAATTGTCCTGCCTGTAGAGCAGTGGTTCTCAACCTGGGGTCCCCAGATGTTTTTGGCCTACAACTCCCAGAAATCCCAGCCAGTTTACCAGCTGTTAGGATTTCTGGGAGTTGAAGGCCAAAAACATCTGGGGACCCCAGATGAGAAACACTGCTGTAGAGTGAGTCATTTTGAGATCTGAATCCATTGGAGACAGTACATGTTGTTCGTGTGGTTCGTGTGCCTTCAAATCCTTTCTGACTTTATGATGACTTTAGACAACTATATCACAAGGGTTTCTGGATTGGAGAGAGTGCAACTTGCCCAGTGGGTTTTCATGGCCAAGCATAAACATGAACTTTGGTCTCCAGAGTAGTAGTCCAATGCTTAAAATACTTCACCACATTACCTCTTGAGCACTGTTGTCAAAGAAAAGTGGTATCTGCTTATAAACATCTGTATCATGGACTTTTCTTAATGAATGTAGACCTCACTGCCCATTTTTTGAAAAGTGTAATAACACGCAAAACACTGGATCTAAGTTTCAATCCTTTTCTGCAGGTGGGAAGTGAATCCCCTTTATTGCAATACAGTGAAGGAGATTTATCCTTACAGCAGTGGCAACCGGCTACTCAATATCATTGACATGGCAATCTTTGACTTTTTAATAGGTAAGCAGAAACAGATAATCTTGTTGATTTGATTGAGAGCTATTTGCTAATATTATTGATCTGACATGCTGCCCCTAAAGCTGAAAAGGTCCCTTATTATGTGGAATTCAGCTAGCTTGGGAATCCCTTATAGATCTGTGTCTGGCATACCTGGGTGGCAATAGGTTTGGAAAAAATGTTACAGCCAACAATATTGGAGGTGTTAGAGTGAAGCTACTACGAGCCAGACCCAACATAACCAACTGTTAGGAGGACTGAGTTACAGTCCAGCAATATTTGGAAGACCACATGTTTCCCTTCCCTGGTGTAGTATACAACAGTAAGACCTAATGCATGAACTAGATAGGGCAGAACCATCATTTGCTTTGTAACCAGAAGAGTAATTCAGAATGGGCACAGCAGCTGCATATCACCTCCAAAACGCAAGTGCCTTCCCAATATACACTACAAGTAAGCTAAGAGTCTGGCATGTGCTGTAAGACTCAACGGTTCTGGCCCTACTTACCTCTCCAAATGCATCTCCTCCTATGAACCGGCTAGGACACTAAGGTCATCTGGGGAGGCCCTGCTCTCTGTCGCGCCTGCATCACAGGCGCGCTTGGCGGGGACGAGAGACAGGGCCTTCTCAGTGGTGGCCCCTCGGCTGTGGAATGCCCTGCCTGCAGATATCAGATTGGCCCCCTCCCTGCTGGCGTTTCGGAGGAAAGTGAAGACCTAGCTGTTCGAACAAGCATTTGATTAAACAGTGTAATTAAACATAGGAATATGGAATAATGGATGATGAGACTGGATTCTGATTTTACTGTTGAGGCGCTAATGATTGTTATACGGATGTTTAATTATTTATGTTACAATTGTTTTTAATTGCCTTATACTTGTCTTGTGATGTTTTGTATTGATGTTGTTCACCGCTTTGAGTCGCCTGAGGGCTGAGAAAAGCGGTATATAAATAAAGTAAATAAATAAACATGACATCAGTACATGATGGACCAAGTGATAAGAAATATGACTATCCTGACCAACTGTTGCACCCCATTCCTGAATACACCTATGATAACAATGCCACACAGGAGTCCAAAGTATAAGCAAATGGTTTATTGTAAAAACACCTTAAAATATATGAAAAATCAGGAATAAAGATGTGTAAGGCAAAAAAGGATTAGTAATAGGTGATAACCAAACAGTTATCCAAATGTCCCATGCAGATCCCAAGCTAACACAGTCCAGAAATAGCCAAAAAATCACAAGTACAGCATAAGTCCACAAGCAAAAGATATACTTAGTAAAACTTGACCAGGAATGCAAAAACAACAACAGTGAAAACTTCCAGGATACTTAAATCCAAAACCAAGGCTTAACTTGAAACAAAAACCAGAGAACTCAGGCTAGATTCTCACTTGAATGCTACATTGCCTGAACTAACGCATAGGTAAACAACTTGCTAATTAATAGGCACCCATGAAGTCAATTACTATATACCAGGAGATCCTTCATTAGTTCATGGCCTCATGCAAAGTTGCTTGTCAATGTTTTTAGAATATAATGAGATTTCCGTTTCCAAAGTAACAATTTCTATGTTGTAAAAGGTTCTTCATCAATACATAATGTCAGGAACAGTAACACAACAAAATCTCCCGGGTTGTTTTCCTGTTTCGTAATATCTTCTAAGGGTGTTATTCTTCTCTATGATGTTTGAATTCACTAAATAAGAAATAAAGCAACATACAGAAAATAGATATACTACAACCCCCAAATTGACATAGTTTTGGAAAGGTTGTTGATGTACACGCTTGGCTACTTACATTAGTAGCTATTGGCTCTGTTGTAAGTGCCTGTCTGTCTTTATAGCCTGAACTAATGAAGAATCTCTTGGTATATAGTAATTGTCATTTTGGAAGCTTAAAGAAGGGATACTGTGAGCCTTTTAAATATTTCTTTCATTGGATGTGGTATTTGTCACCATAGGCATGTTGTTCCTTGGGATAAAAATTGCCATGACCACACTGATATATCCTGAATGTTATGTCTGCACAAAATAGTCAGTCAACTTAGATTAATTCCAGGGATTGCTCATCAAGTTTCTTTCTCTCTTTAATAAGGCAATATGGACCGTCATCATTATGAGATGTTCACCAAGTTTGGAGATGATGGCTTTTTGCTCCACTTGGACAATGCAAGAGGGTAAGGTAGAAGATTTAAAGAAAGAATGGGTGGTTTTCTTTCAGGAAATAGTCGCAGGATGTTCTCATGCAAATTAAAGGATAACAAATTATAACAAATTATATGAGTTTCTATGTCCTCCTGGAATCCCATGCATTTTAGTAGGGCATTATGGAGTATTGTAATGACCAATTTTAGAGTTATCACCAGGAAAACTGAGGATCCTAAGGTTGTTGATGGGCTTTGGAAGTGACTAGATGCCAAGGATTTAGTTACCAATAAATTTGCTCAGAATTCCCCGAGAAGCAGTATGTAGACAAGAAAAGCCAGTCTAACTGTTATGTTTGTAGTGTAAATTCAGCCTCACGTATACCAAAAAAGGGGGTGGGGGTTGATCTTGACATTCTATTGATTTCACAGTGAGAAGTCTTCTGTATATTTAATGGCAAAAGCCAGGAGCTAGCCGGATACATCTCCAGCTACGGCAGCTTCTCAGTCAAAATTGGGGAGGAAGGGGGTTCCTCTTCCTATTGCAGCCCTCAATGTCCCTCAAAAACCTTTCTAGGGAATGCAAAGCTCCTAGGGCAGCGCTTCTCAACCTGGGGGTTGGGACCACTGGAGGGGTCGCCAGGGGGTGTAAGAGGGGTCGCCAAAGACCACCAGAAAACACAATATTTTCTGTTGGTCATGTGGGCTCTGTGTGAGAAGTTTTACCCAATTCTATTGTAGGTGGGGTTCAGAATGCTCTTTGATTGGAGGTGAACTATAAATCCCAGCAACTACAACTCCCGAATGTCAAGCTCTAGTTTCTCCAAACTCCACCAGTATTCACATTTGGGCATATTGAGTATTCGTGCCAAGTTTGGTCCAGATCCATCATTGTTTGACGCCATAATGATCTCTGGATGTAGGTGAACTACAACTCCCAAACTCAAGGTCAATGCCCACCAAACCCTTTCAATATTTTCTGTTGATCATGGGAGTTCTGTGTGCCAAGTTTGGTTCAATTCCATTGTTGGTGGAATTCAGAATGCTCTTTGATGGTAGGTGAACTATCAATCCCAGCAACTAAAACTCTCAAATGACAACATCAACCCCCCCAACCCTCCGAACCCCACCAATATTAAAATCTGGGCGTATCAGGTATTTGTGCCAAATTTAGTCTAGTGAATGAAAATACATCCTGCATATCAGATATTTACATTATGATTCATAACATTAGCAAAATTACAGTTATGAAGTAGCAACTAAAATAATGTTATAGTTGGGGGTCACAACAACATGAGGAACTGTATTGAAGGGTCGTGGCATTAAGAGAGGTTGAGAAACACTGTCCTAGAGGTAGGATCAGGCCTAAGGCTAGTGATTAGGGGAAGGAAATTCTGTTGCACCAACATTGATGCAGAGATGGCTGTATATGTTTGAAAGTTATTGCCATAGACATGGAAGATCACACTTACAGTAATAATATTTTTAAGCAAGCCAAAATTCAGACATGTCATTTTCTTTCCAAGAGCAGGATTAGTGTTTCACAGCAGCCTTTTAAAAACCACATATTCATTGGAAGAATTCTTCGTGACAACCCGCTGATTCTGAAGCAACACTTCTACCAGTGATGACAAACAACTATATTTTTGTTTTGCCCAATGAGCAGAAAAAATGAACATGCAAACAAATACTTTCCCTTGACACAAAGGCCAATAAAAAGCAGGCAGTCTCTCGAGTAATAGAGTAAACTCATCATTATGAATTTTCCATTAATGAAAAATATTGAAGTAATTTGATGGTTGGCCTTATGTTCTCCTGTGCTTTCCATTAAAATGTGTCCAGTGGCCAAATGAACAGAATTGTTGGAGATTCCAATTTCTTTTTTTTAATTTCATTTGAAGGCATGCACAGGGATCCTTAGATGGGGTTCGGAGGACTGCAGCACTGGGGGACTGTGTAATTTTCTCCCTGTTAATTGCATACCTGCACCACTTTCAGACATGACATACACATTGGTATTGCTCTTTAGACAAGAATGTACATTCTCCTGAACAGAGGAAGTGGAGTTTGGGGTGGTGAATGTTTAACGAGAAGATTGGAGCTTGGTCAAGCCCAGCTCCAGCCTAGGAATTCTGACCTGACTTAGAGAGTGTGTGGGAGTTGCTTTTCAACAATTTATAGAGAAAGGCAGTCCAATCTGGAGCATCTTTTATAGATCGCCACTTTGGGCAGTTCCAGACAGGACTGTAATGCGAGCACAATTAAAACCCGATTGGGTCCGCATTGGAGTCCACACATATTCCAGAAACCCCATGCTTTCCTGCAAGGGGGACTTTCCAGCAGGGCACCCAGACACAAAAAAAACCTCCCCAAAAAAGCCTTTTAAAAAGAAAATTATGGTGGAGGTAAATACCCAGCCATTATTACCATGCTGCTGGAGCTTTCCAGTGTGTAGAAATGTCACGGCAGGAGAAGGGAGGATAGGTCAATTTTCCTCCTCCTTCTCTTGGTGCACTATATCTATGCACCAGGACAACTCTGGCAGCGCAGTAATGGTGGTCGGGTAAGTTATTTTCTTTTTTAAGGCTTTTCTGGGGAGTTTGGAGAAGGTTAGAGCCCTCTCAGATATTCCAGATTCATGGAACCCAGAAAACATGAGGGCTATTATTGACTTCCCTCTCAGACATCCTAGGACTTCTGAAGGGGCAATCCTGACAGCTCCCACAACTAGAAAGACCCGGGTCTTTCTAGCTGTCAAATTACTCTGGGAAAAAGTGAGGTTTTCTTGCTTTGTCCTGAAAGATTGCATTTTTTACCTGAGGCTTCATTTGGACAGGGCATAAAAAACGTGGGCACTCACACGTTTTAGGCAATGTCTGGATGTTCCCTTAGTTAAGTCCTTTGAGGTCCGGAAAGTCACACAAATTCCAGAGAGCTTTTCTTTTATATCAGGTAACACTTGACATAAAGACACCACACTAAAACAGTGGATGTGGCTCTTAATGAGACATGCCGCCTTATCACGGGGTATCTGCGCCCTACACCACTGGTGAAATTACACTGTTTAGCCGGTATTGCACCACCTGACATCCGCCGGGAAGTAGCAGCCAATAGTGAAAGGACCAAGGCAGAGACATCTCCAGCTCATCCCCTGTTTGGGTATCAGCCAGCACGTCAACGACTTAAATCAAGAAATCGTTTTCTAAAATCTACAGAGACACCCGCTAGAACACCTCAGCAAGCGAGAGTCCAAAAGTGGCAGGCTCAAACCCAGAACCTCAATCAATGGCTGATACCAAATGAGAGACTCCCCCCTGGTCACACAGAAAACTGGGCGACTTGGAAGGCGCTGAACAGACTGCGCTCTGGCACCACGAGATGAAAAGCCAACCTCAAGAAATGGGGCTACAAAGTGGAATCCACGACATGTGAGCGTGGAGAAGAGCAAACTACAGACCATCTACTGCAATGCAACCTTAGCCCTGCCACATGTACAATGGAGGACCTTCTTATAGTAATACCAGAGCTACTCCAAGTGGCCAGCTACTGGTCAAAGGACATTTAACCAACTACCAAGCTTGCAAACTCTGTTTTATCTGTTTGTTAAAAATCTGTTAAAAATGTAATTCAATTGTCTGGTTGATACTGACACGATAAACAAATAAATAAACACACCAACATTTTTAGTGGCAGCTGCTACTAGTAAAAGCACACTACTTAGGTAGGAAGGAGATCCTCTGCTCTGGCAATCTACAGGGCTCTATGTTTCAGGAGGATATGCCAATATTCCTGAAGTATAAAGAGTTACCCTATTTGGTTTCAGGTTTCAGCAGTACAGTTACTGACAGTATCAATGGTACCAATAATGAACTTCTTCCCCCAATCTATGGGGCTGGATTCCACTGCATGTTCCAGACATCAGGAAGTTGTTCAACCCAGTTTTAAGACACCAGGGAATTGTCTGGGACTGAAGATAGTAGGCTAAGTGGCATGAGGTTTAATAGATTGGGTTGGTTGACTCAGAACTTCCTGCAACTTCCAGCCACCATTTCCTCCTGCAGCAGATTGACTACTGACTTCTAGGTTGGGCTGGAGGTGTGGTCTGGTTTTTAGATCTACACATCTCTTTCTCTACCCTATGGCGCAGTCAAGTCTGGATTGGTTGCGTGGGAAATTATCAGAAAAAGAGATAAAAATACCTTCCCTTCAGTGTGATGGTTCTTTTCCAATCTGCTCTTTTGGGGCACAAAGTCAAATAGGATCAAGTCATATATAACAGATTTACATCTTATTGACTACCTTCTTCTGTTGAGCACTTCCTTCAGCTGATTTCGCATCCCCACCCCCATTTTCTCTGCTTGTTTGGAATACTTTCCCAATATTTCTTCTTTAATACATGTACCTGTTGCTCTCACAGATTTGGGAGGCACTCCCATGATGAGATCTCCATCTTGGCTCCGCTGGAACAGTGTTGCATGTAAGTACTTGTCATTCCAAATTATTTTAATTAAATGTGTAAAGTTTTATTTTGTTCTTAATAAAAGCTAGCTCCCTGGGCATAGAAAACAAGCAGGCAAGGACTTGATTAAGCTGATGGTGATTGAGCGAGACATCATCGGCCGGCTGGACCCTCAAGGCCCAATTTGTTTTGGCATCTGTCAAAGATCCTGCTCATCTCCTCTTATCTTCCAAATGTATCCATTTTAGTTCAATAAGGGATTCTAGGAAATGAAAAAAGAGTGTATTTTTACAGTACCCATTATCTCTTAGCACTTCCCTAGCTAACATTTCATAGGATCATAGAATCATAGAGTTGGAAGAGACCTCATGGGCCATCCAGTCCAACCCCCTGCCAAGAAGCAAAAATATTGCATTCAAATCCCCCCTGACAGATGCCCATCCAGCCTCTGTTTGAAAGCTTCCAAAGAAGAAGCCTCCACCACACTCCAGGGCAGAGAGTTCCACTGCTGAACGGCTCTCACAGTCAGGAAGTTCTTCCTCATGTTCAGATGGAATATCCTTTCTTGTAGTTTGAAGCCATTGTTCCGTGTCCTAATCTCCATGGAAGCAGTAAACAAGCTTGTTCCCTCCTCCCTGTGGCTTCCTCTCACATATTTATACATGAGTTCTGTCGCGCGCTGGGCCTGTAAAGAATTTCCTTTAGAACAGGATGTGCAACCTTTGCCCAGCGGGAAGCCAGGGGGCCCAAGGAGAAGTTCTCAGAGGCTCTCCACCACAAATAGTCTTTAGATGGCTTGTGAAGTACAACAAAGTCTTTTATTAATGAACAATCAAACAGAAACTTCTCTTGTCTTCAGAAAGTTAAACAAATAATTCCAGGCTTTTAAGCAACTGGTAGCTTCCTAAACTTGCCCACGAAGGACAGGCAACTGTCTTCAATAACTTCTTCTTTACTTTAAAGGAAAGTCCCCTTTTTAACTTCTCCCAGGCTGACTGTAATCTAACCCTTACTGATGTGGGCTCTGCTACCGGGTTGAACTGCTTCTCGAACGCTGAGTGGACCTACCAGTAAAGGCTTAGATGTTCTCCAGCTGGAGTTCTTTGGTCTTTAGGGCTGTTTTCCTGGAAATCTTTGGAGACTCTTAAGACTGTTCTCCCTCGGAAGGTCTTAAGGGTTGAAGCTTTTATACAGGGGAAGCTTGCACACGTCCTGTACGTTAGCTTTCCTTGCTGAGACTAACTAAAAAATGCCTCCCTTCCCTTCCCAATTGCCCTGAGCAAGGGGCGGAACCAAAACTTAATGATGATGGACAGGTGACTTGCCTTATGACTGCAACCAAAGGAAGCCACCTTTCTGCAGAACCTCTGAAACCCTGGACTGCAAGCAAACAAACATTTAATACAAAGCAAATAAAGTTGGAGCTCCTGGTACAGCCGTACCAGCACAACATGGCTATCATATCTCCTCTCATCCTTCTCTTCTTCAGGCTAAACATGCCCAGCTCCTTAAGCCGCTTCTCATAGGGCTTGTTCTCCAGACCCTTGATCATTTTAGTTGCCCTCCTCTGGACACATCCCAGATTGTCAATATCTCTCTTCAATTGGGGTGCCCAGAATTGGACACAATATTCCAGGTGTGGTCTAACCAAAGCAGAATAGAGAGGTAGCATGACTTCCCTAGATCTAGACACTATGCTCCTATTGATTCAGGCCAAAATCCCATTGGCTTTTTTTGCTGTCACATCACATTGGCGGCAATGTGTACCTAGGTCCTGAATCTTTTTCCTGCCCTGTGCCCATCCCAATTTCAGAAGGTGAAGAGTATGGTGGGGAAATATCCAAGCGATGATTGTGAGGAAATGCACATCTCTGAGATCACCCCACTGTCACCAGCTGCTCTTTCAAAGTTGAGTGTTTGGACCATTTTCTTAAAAGCATTCAGCAGATCTGACAAAAGAGATCAGTTTCTCTGAATTATTTGCAGAGCAGGCTTGCCTGAAATTACAGTTGCATGCAAATTTCACAGTCTTAACTACTAGGCAGCCAGCCTTTCACCTTCAGAGCTGCCGTTTGTCATCTCTCATGGAAACTGAAGCATTTCTTTTGATTCCTGTCAAGAACATTCAGATTTGATTGGTATCGCAAGGGTCTAAAAGAGCCCGAATCCCATCTATTACATATGTGCCCCCTTCAACCATTAAAGTGCTGGTCATAAATTTTGCTGCCAGAATTCTCTCCAAGCTACTCTTTTATGAATGGGCATAAATCAGGAATCAAGGCATTTAAAGAGCTGTGGCAAAGGGTTATTCACCTTCTGGGTTTTTTTCATCAACCCATTTCCACCTTCTTCCCTCTGCCTTCCTGGGCTGCCTGATGCCAATAAGATCATCCCTGGCGGTACAGCTATATTGAGCCTCCAGGTCAGATTTCAAAAGCTATTATTCACACCTTTCAGGACTTCAAGTTGATAATTACAGGGTTGCCAATAAATCACATGAGCCTGCATGATTTCAGATTGGCTCATGACGAGCCTGAAATAACCACCTCCTCGCAGCCACCAACTTTTACTAAATCCGTATATCAACTGCAGGGAGGATCTGGCCCGCAGCAGCATCAAGCATTAATAACACAAATCGGCCATTTGTTTTATTCCTATTTGAACAGAGGCAAAGGGAGTCACACTAATGATGTATGAGGAATATAGGCAGGGGTTGATGTCCTCCTTTTGTACTTCCAAAGAAAGCCTCCAAGGAGGTGCATAGGGCTGTTTGTGATAAATATCGTACATTTCGCTTTCCGAGATTAATTCCTCTCTTCCCAACCCTTTTGTTTGGGAAGCCATCCTCCTTCCTTTTTTCTTTTCCCCATTGCCAGCCCCTGTGGCTCAGACAGGTTTTTGTGGCTAACAAAACCTGGCACCTGCCATGTTTTCTCCAGCAAAAGATTTACTCTATTTATTATTGTTATTATTGCATTTATTATTTTACTTTATTATTATTACAGTAATTATTTTACTCTATTATTTCCATTATTTTACTCTATTATCATTTATTATTTTTATTGCTTCAATTAATGTAATTTATTAATTAATTAACTGCCAGGGGAAAGTTCCACCTTGACTCCTGTGCTATGCTAATCTATATAAATAAAAAATTTATGTCCGCTTGTGGGATTAACATAACTCAAAAACCATGGGATGAATTGACACCAAATTTGAACACAATACATATATCAGGCTAACAAGTGACCATCACTCATAAAAACACTGAAAAACACAGCAAAAGAGACTTAAAAAGTTAAAAAAAATACATTACAACCAGCGGTCCTAGGTAATTTTCAACGGTAAGCAAACGGTATTTTGCCCCCCCCCCCCCAAACCAATCACTGATATATATATTTTCTGTTTGTCATGCGAGTTCTGTGTGCCATATTTGGTTCAATTCCATCATTGGTAGACTTCAGAATGCTCTTTGATTGTAGGTGAACTATACATCTCAGTAACTACAACTTGCATATGTCAAGGTCTATTTTCCCCCAAGAGCGCCTAAAGAGCGCCCCTGGGCAAAATCAACTATACTGCAAATTCTTACTTTGCGTAATGGGTTGAACCGCCCCTGATTACAACGCATGTGGAAAACTATATATATATATATATATATATATATATATATATATATGCAAACACACATATATACACATTACACACATACACACACATAAAACACATATACACAGACTGGGCCACAGCAACGCGTGGCGGGGGTAAAATAATATATTGTATATACATATAATATTTATAATATTATAATGTAATATAATATAATACCAATAATAATATGATATTATAATATAATATATTGTATATACATATAATATTTATAATATTATAATGTAATACAATATAATACCAATAATAATGATATTATAATTATATATTTTATGTTACATGTAATATTACTAATCATATTACAATATAATAGTATAGCAATATATAATATTGTACTATGCTAATAATATAATATATTGTGTGTGTATATATATTAGGCCTGTGCGATTTCGTTCGTTAATTCGTTATTTCGTAATTAAATCGTTATTTTTACCATATCCGAAGCGATTTCAAAACACATTTTCAAACCCGGAAGGGTTTAAAAATATCGAAACAGCAGCCCCATATATTTTACGAGCTTCAGCTCGTGTCGTTAATGGGATGGAGGCTGCTGTGCTGACTGAGTGCTGCTGCTGGTGCCTGGGAGCCAATCCGGCGCTCCCAAGCACCCCAGCAGTGCACCGTGGCAGGAGCCGATTGGATGGCGCACGCGCGCTCACCCTTACAACCGGCCTCCGCGCCATCCGGCTCCTGCGCCCTCCTCCTCCTCCTCCCAGCTGTGTTGCAGGAAGTGTCAGGAGGAGGAGGAGGAGGAGGAGGAGGGCGCAGGAGCCGCAGCCGGATGGCGCGCGGAGGCCGGTTGTAAGGGTGAGCGCGCGCTCCTGCGTCCTCCTCCTCCTCCTCCTCCTCCTGACACTTCCTGCAACACAGCTGGGAGGAGGAGGAGGAGGAGGAGGGCGCAGGAGCGCGCGCTCACCCTTACAACCGGCCTCCGCGCGCCATCCGGCTCCTGCGCCCTCCTCCTCCTCCCAGCTGTGTTGCAGGAAGTGTCAGGAGGAGGAGGAGGAGAAGGAGGGCGCAGGAGCCGCAGCCGGATGGCGCGCGGAGGCCGGTTGTAAGGGTGAGCGCGCGCTCCTGCGCCCTCCTCCTCCTCCTCCTGACACTTCCTGCAACACAGCTGGGAGGAGGAGGAGGAGGAGGAGGGCGCAGGAGCGCGCGCTCACCCTTACAACCGGCCTCCGCGCGCCATCCGGCTCCTGCGCCCTCCTCCTCCTCCTCCTCCTCCCAGCTGTGTTGCAGGAAGTGTCAGGAGGAGGAGGAGGAGGAGGAGGGCGCAGGAGCCGGAGCCGGATGGCGCGCGGAGGCCGGTTGTGTGAGTTTTCAGGGCTGTATGTATGACCATGTTCCAGAAGCATTCTCTCCTGACATTTTGCCCACATCTATGGCAGGCATCCTCAGAGGTCTGTTGGAAACTAGGCAAATGGAGTTATCTAATATCTATGGAATGTCCAGGGTGGGAGAAATGAAAGCCATTCAATGCTAATCAAGGTGACCATTACTGCAACATTCACACTTACAAAATGTTTTGTAAATATTAACGAAATTTCGTAAATAACAAAACATTTTTTTGAAAAGTTTTGTAAATATTTTAAATATCGAAACAAAAAAACACCCCAATTACAAATCGATTTTAGAAACAAATTTTTTCTTGATCAAACAGGCCTAATATATATGTATATATATATATATCCATGTGGCAAACACACCATTGGAAGGTATTAGCAATCTCAGATATCCAGGAAAAAGACTCTGTCTTAATACGCTGCCCGCATGCATAACCAATTACTGGATCAGAATGTAAAGACAGCCAAGGCTTAGCTTGTTGTTATATATTTTTAAAGCCAGGACACATCTGCAGGGGGAAAATGAAGCAATAACAGTGTTTTACTTAAGTGTATTCCAATTTTTTGTCCTTACATAAGGGAGCAGCAATGCCTGTGCAGGAGTAAGAAATGGATGCAGCCAAATTGTACAGTAAACAAAATAGGATTCAAGACTCCAGAGGAAAAAACACACTAATTTAATTCTATTTGTTGTTAAAAGAATTGACATTTTGAAATATGAATCGTTCCCTAGTAAAATGATTTGGAGTGTATATATTTCAAGTAGTTCCTAAACTTTCTTAGACCACTCTTTTAAGAATATGTGATGGCTGCTTTTTCAGTAACTTATAGTAAGTATCCATAGGTAATACATTTCCATCTGGACCAAATACCAAATCAGCTTATCTCCAGTCCCAGCACATAAAAGAGATTCTATAGGAATTTGCTAGGTTTTCCAGTAACTTCCAGGAGAAGCATACCATAGAATAGGTCTGCACAACCTGTGGCCCTCCAGATGTTTGGGCCTCCAATTCCCATAAGCCATATCCAGATTGTCTAATGATCAGGGATTCTGGGTGTTGAAATTCTATGGCAAACCTGCCATAGAATCACCTGGAGGACATAGCAAAATTTGAGGAATACCATTTTCTCTAGGCATAGATAAGTGAAATCACAAATGTGGGTTACACAATTATGGCATATCTTACTGTATATCCTGAACATTTGATTGTCTAAACCAGGGGTCCTCAAACATTTTAAACAGAGGGCCAGGTCTCAGTCCCTTAAACTGTTGGAGGGCCGGATTATAATTTGAAAAAAAAAAGAATAAATTCCTATGCACAATGCACATATCTTATTTGTAGTGCAAGAAACACTTTAAAACAATACAATAATTAAAATAAAAGACAATTTTAACAAATACAAACTTATTAGTATTTCAATGAGAAGTGTGGATCTGCTTTTGAGATAGGATTATTATTGCATTGTCGAAGGCTTTCATAGCCGGAATCACTGGGTTGTTGTAGGTTTTTTCGGGCTATATGGCCATGGTCTAGAGGCATTCTCTCCTGACATTTCGCCTGCATCTATGGCAAGCATCCTCAGAGGTAGTGAGGTCTGTTGGAACTAGGAAAGTGGGTTTATATATCTGTGGAATGACCAGGGTGAGACAAAGGACTCTTGTCTGCTGGAGCTAGGTGTGAATGTTTCAACTGACCACCTTGATTAGCATATAATGGTCTGACAGAGCCTGGGGCAAACTTTTGTTAAGAGGTGATTAGATCTCCTTGTTTGTTTCCTCTCTGTTGTTGTGCTGTTGTAATTTTAAAGTTTTTTAATACTGGTAGCCAGATTTTGTTCATTTTTATGGTTTCTTCCTTTCTGTTGAAATTGTCCACATGCTTGTGTATTTCAATGGCTTCTCTGTGTAGTCTGACATGGTGGTTGTGAGAGTGGTCCAGCATTTCTGTGTTCTCAAATAAAAACAAGGACATCTAATCACCTCTCAACAAAAGTTTGCCCCAGGCTCTGTCAGACCATTATATGCTAATCAAGGTGATCAGTTGAAACATTCACACCTAGCTCCAGCAGACAAGAGTCCTTTGTCTCACCCTGGTCATTCCACAGATATATAAACCCACTTTCCTAGTTCCAATAGACCTCAGCCTACAAGGGAGCCTCTGAGGATGACTGCCATACATGCAGGCAAAACGTCAGGAGAGAATGCCTCTAGACCATGGCCATATAGCCTGAAAAAACCTACAACAACCCAGAATTGTTATTGTTGTTGTTGTTGTGTGCTTTCAAGTCGTTTCAGACTTAGGTTGACCCTGAGTGAGGGCCGGGTAAATGACCTTGGAGGGCCGTATCCGAACCCCCGGGCCTTAGTTTGAGGACCCGTGGTCTAAAGAGTAATCTCAAAATCAAACATCTGTCACTAACTTGAGAATGACCAAAGGTGTTAAGTGCCAAAAGAAAACAAAAAAAGAATTACTGAGGAAAACAGAGAGTGATATGAGGATGGTCAGAGCAAGACCAAAGGTTTGTGTAAGTTTCAAGAAAGGAAAGCTAGACATATTGAGATTACAGGGGACAAGGACTTTGTCTCAGCTCTTAGAATCATAGAGTCCTAGAGTTGGAAGAGATCTTGTGGGCCATCCAGTCCAACCCCCTACCAACAGAGAAATCACATTCAAAGCACCCCTGACAGGTGGCCTTCCAGCCTCTGCTTAAAAGCCTCCAAAGAAGGAGCCTCCACCAGACTCCGGGGCAGAGAGTTCCACTGCTGAACAGCTCTAATAGTTAGGAAGTTCTCCCTAATGTTCAAGTGGAATCTCCTTTCCTGTAGTTTCCTGTAGTTCTTCATAGCTTATTCCAAAGAGAAGATCATATTTGACTGATAGAAACCCTGACCATTGGAAAGAGAAAGAAACCTTGCAAAAAAGTGTAACACTGAGAAGAAGAAAAAGGCATAGGGAACCCTTGTAGGCTGAAAGCAATACATAAACACTTAAAATAAAATAAAATAAAATAACAAATGGCTGCACCGGATTTAAAATGTCTCTTTCCAAAAAAGGATGAATACTGCCCAGATTGCACTGTACAAAAAGATTTTTGAAACACATGAAGCCAGACCATGGGTTTATTTCACTGAACATTTTCTGTTCCCTGGAAGCCTCTCCCTGAGATTTCAGGCAGCAATATTATAAGCTCTGCTTTAATATGGAAATAATAAAGAACTGAATTTGAGCCCAGCCACATTGCAAAGCACGCCTTTCACAGCTGAGCTGCAACCCTTCTCTGTATGCCAAATGTTCTTTTCACTTGTTAATGGGCTCACAACTAGTTCCCAAACATCTGGAATGAGAAGGAGACGCTCAGCAGGTTTAAGCCCCAACACCTGTTATTAAAAATTAAGCATTGGCCATAGGAATCCGTAATCATCTCTGTGCAGCTCTAGCACAAAGAAAAGCTCTTTGGGCGAGATAACTTCTTTGAAATCTCTTCTTTTCTTTTCCCTCCTCCAGAATAAAGAAGACGACATTATTACGGCTGCAGCTCTTAGCTCAGCCAGAGTACAAGCTCAGTGATATCATGCGGGAGTCCCTGATGCGGGACCGCCTGACACCAGTACTCACAGAGCCACACCTTTTGGCACTGGACAGGAGGTTACACATCATCTTGAAGACAGTGGAGAAATGTATAGAGGCCATTGGAGAAGACATTGTTGTGGTTGACACGAGACCTCTGGAGATGCCTGTCTTTGACAGAGTGACACAGCCAAGCTAGAACTTGCTGGAAATTAGAATCTGAACTTTCAATCAGATGCTCTTTTATCCTGGACAATTGGGAGAAATGGGGGAGACCTCTAGAAGGTCACAGGTGTCTAAGTTGGAGGCTGGTTAGGTGGTCGCAATGGTACGATTGGTCAGATTTCATTTGTATATCTTGGAAACCTGCTCACTCCCATTCCAGGGACTTTGATGCATCTTCTCCAAAAGATGTGAAAGCACTTTCTAGCGGAAAGACCATGTACTTTTGGATATTGGGTGCATCTTGTCCAAAAGATGTGACAGCACACTTTAGCTGAAAACAGTGCGCTTTTGGTGTTGGGTACATTTCATGAGATCTTTCTAAGCATTTGCAGTCTCAGAGGCGTATGATTAGAACTTAAGTGGTGGCTTGAATAAAAAGGACCAATGGAAGGAACACATGACTACTGTCCATCTGAACATCTACATGAGGATACTCAGCAACCCTTGGCAGTCATAGCAGGAAAACCGGAAGCCTAGACAAAGGCAAAATTAAAGTGGGCTATACTGCACAGTCCTCACAGTGATGGCATGTATTGAGATAATAAATGCAACCCAAGTTGCAGGAAATGAGAGTTAAGAGAGGGTGTTCAGAGAATATAACTTGACATGTCCCTAGGCTGCTTCACAGAAAGGTTTGTTTTATTTTGTGTCAGGGATATGTGTTGCCTCTAGGGACCTCGCCACTCTGATAATAAAGGTTGATAGGAACTGCAGTGTAATACAACCTTGCAGGCCACATGCTTCCCACCTCTGTAATGATTCATTAACTGCTTTGCATTGTGTTGCTTCTGTTGAGCTTCTGGACAAAGCGGAGAAAGATGTCCTTGAAGTAAGGCCAAAGCACACAACACCCTGGACCTGTGTGTTATTACAGCTGCTACATGAAGTAGCGAGTACACGGACCTCCAGTCTCCCCAAAGTGACTCTGAATATAAGGAACAGAATACAATGCCTGCTAAACTGCAAAATGCCAATTTAGCAGATCAGGTGGAATCATAGCGCTTGTATTTGTGTAGAATGAATAAGATCCCTGGCACTGAAAACACTCTTCAGGGATAGGAAATGGTTCCAGTTAAGCTCTAAAGTAGAATAGCAGCCTGAATATTCAATGGGTTTTTAGCTGGACAGAATCATCTGGCCCCAGAAATTGCTGTACTCTCAAGCAAAGGATCTAGTTCTGAAGGCCAAAAAGACACCTTTGCCACCTCTGCCATAGTGAAGTCAAGCAGTTTGCTTTGATTGCTATCCCAAACTAAAATACTCCCATTCCAAGTTGTTCTAAGGATGTGTCCCAGATATAAAAATAATAGTTGCATGAGAACTACTTCTCCTTCCAGCCCATCAGAAATTCATTATCATCCACAGAAAGTGTATCAGCACAATCAACGCTGAATTTGGGGTTTCTAAAAACCAAATTATGCCCATTAACAAACCCAAATAATTGCTATATGTGCGTTGTGTAACTCCCGGGATTGTATAGTAACACTTGCGCCTATCGGTCTGGGAAATTGTTTAAATATTTTCTGTCAGAATGAAGGAGATGAAAAAAAGAAGAAGATATTTTTGCTGTTTTGGCCAAGTAGCAAGGACACTTTACATCAACTCTTACTTCTCTTTATACACGCCAGAAGTTAACAAACCAATACTAATAGGAAATATATTTGCTCCAGTTTTGTCCTTTTTTTGTTTTCCATTAAATATCATTTTTGCTTGGCTTTCAGCAATGGAATGGCATCTCTTAAAATGGATTATGAAATTTTGTTATTTAATATCCATCGTAAAGCTCCCTCTGCTGACATTTTTAGGTAGTAACAAAAATTTCAATGGCAAAAGAACTGCCTAGGTTCGAGGGGCACAGAAAAAGGGAGAGCTCAAGACTGAGATTGGATGGTTGTATTTGCAGTGTCCCGAGTAAATGCACTGATCCAGAATCCTCTGGGCTCAGTAATTTATTTCTCCTGTAAGTAAAATAGAAATTCAAAATATGACATAAGATATAGAATAGGAAGGGGGGTCCTTGCAAAGGTTGCATGTCATAAACATCCACAGTAGTAAGAAAAAAGGAACCAGGAATTCTTGTTTATATCCCAAATAAAAACAGATGCAACTGGTATGCAGGCCTACTGATAACATAGTGGAAAAAGGCTTGCATGTGCCCTGCCAGGATCCAAACTATGTTTCATCATGATGGAGGGGGGACAATTTTGTCATATTTTAGGCCACTCTGGGTTCTCTTAAATCCCGGAGTGAGCTCTTTTTGTAGGAAGTGACCATATTAAAAAGAAATCTTCTTCTGGCTCAAAACCAGAACCAATAAGAGAGCAAGTTGCTTCCATTTTCCTACAGAGCACAAATGAGCAAGGAGTGCAGTCCCCTCACTGCCCAGAAAACCATTCACTGTCCCAGAACAGCTGGCTGCTTAACTCAGAGATCAAGCAGGACACTTGATTCATCTGAAAAGCTTATTGTTTGATCAGTGGCTATTTCCATTTTCAGCTCTGCCTATGACTTCCCGTTTTTGTTTTTTTAATCAACAGCTGACAAGCTCAATTCACTTTTTAAAAATATATAAGTCAGGACAGGACAGTAACAAGCCAAAAGTTTACAAACCTGAGCTTGAAACCACATACCTGCAGACTGACTATATCCACTATTTATTTTGTGGCTCACAAGGGTCCCCTGCCACAATTGAAATTTGGTGGCATGCAACCTTCCTGGCACGTTGGCCTTTGAAGTGATATTTTTCATTTCAGAAAGGCACACGATTTTCATAAAACTACACACCCCAGAGTCAGACATGACTGGACTTAATGTCAGTGGACTACCTTTACCTTTACCTTACTTGTGAGCAAGATAAGTATTGGCGAGAAATTATCCTTTTAAAATTTTGCCAGAATTAGAGATTAAATCCTTGGGTTGAGGAGTAATGTCCCCTGGATCCATGGAAATTGCCCACTCTTTTCCTTTTGAAGGTCACAGAATATAAATGGTTGGACTTGACCATGAAGGGACAAAATCTAGTTCAGCAATGCCTTATTAGGGTCTATCAAAATGCCACAGAAAAGTTCCAATTTCTCCTAATTATCTAGCATTCTTTATAACAAGTAGTAGGAGGTGGAAGGAAACAGAAAAGCAAACGAACAAGAATCATTCTTGTGGTCTGGAGGTTTATAATTAAATTCAGTCTCATGATAGAGACTGCAGACTGAACGACTCATTGGTAGGTGGGCAAGTTTTGGAATACATCAAACAATGAAAACTGGAACAAATCAACAGAGCCCTGTATGTGAAAAATATAAAGGTCATCTGGCATAAAGCAGAAAAATGGAGAAACGTGACAGTCCTTACATAAGCTTTACAAGATCAAACATATCAAGCATTCTCTACTGGCTTCAAGTGTCAACCGGAGATATTAACCCAGGAAAGATATAAACAATGGTCTTCAAATGTTGACTTGAACTTAATAGGAAAGCTCAAGATGAAAAGAGTCTCCCATGAACATGAGAGGGATCAGTTTAATATCTGATGCAGGCACAAGCATCTTTTGATTAGGATTAAATTATCTTGAGCAGGCTACCTCTTACACTGAAGGGCAACAGATTTCCCAAAGTACACTGGCAAGAGAAACCAGAAATCATCTGTAAAACAATCCTAATGTAATTGCTAATTTAAGGAATGCAATTACAGTTGATAATAAAAATAATCATCATCATCAACATCAACTTTATTTTTTGGTTAGGATGCAACCCAAGATAGAAAAAGGATGTCATATCGACGACTTTTGAATAATTTACCTACACCCTACGCAACTTATTGTAGAACACGGCAGTATGAAATAAGACACTGATCACATTTAAGAATTTAAATCATTTTATTGCTTTACCTGCCATTAGGACAATCTATAACAAAAGGAATATATTAGCATACACAGTAAGTCAGACTAATAGTCCAGTAACAATACAAAAATGGTCCTCTGGTTTACTATAGCACTCAAGGGCAGTGGATTTTTTTTTAATTTGCTAAGGTGACCTAGCAAAGAAAAAAAAAAGATAACTCCCAAAGCCTTGAATGTTAGCTAAGGCAAACTATACCAACTGTGGATTCAAACATGTTTAAATTGCACACAAAGGTAAAGCTTTAACTGTGATTAATATTTAACTCAGACATAGCTGGTTCATCTTAAAATCTTGTTGGTAAAACTACAAAAGGGAGTAAACAGCAAGCTAAAAAGACGCAGTAGTGAAACTTGATTAGAAAGCCTTATATAAAAAAAATGTGCATTTTTGTGGCGCTCTAACTAGCTTACATAAGATTTAAAATCTTTTTGGTGCTTCAACAAGGATCAAATCAAGCTTCAAAAGTAACAAAGATATGGGGGGGGGGGGGGAATCCCTGGATAGATTAAAACTGAACAAAGTTTTAAAGAAAGCAATGGCATTGATGGACTCCTGAAGAGTACAGGCAGATATTCTAACCTCACCAAGTTCTTGAGAATGAACAATATATATTTTACATTTAATCCATATGCAGAAATGTGGTCATACTGATAGCTCCCCACAGTTTCCTTTTTTATACTAAGGCTGCTCTTTCTCTGACTCTAAATATGATAAGCAAACATTCTTCCAGTGGTGAACAGGCCAGAAAGGTATAGACTAGGTCCAATTGTTGCCAGGGAGAGGAGGAAGAAAAAGAGGCTAGGTGGGATTCAGAAGAAATAACTGCATGACTAATGCAAAATACCTGCTGTCACTCCCTATACTAATTTTAGATAATGTGTAAGTTATAATGAAACAGATTTGCCTACTTCATCAAACTGAGAAACTCCGTAACAGTAATGGACAAGTTTGGGGACACACAGAACTTGGAAAATACTGAAACACATTTCAGACTTGTCAACAGGGTTAAACTTTCAAAAAATAATTATTCTGCCAGACTAATACAAAAATCTGGACAGAAACAGTGTTTGGTGTGTTTTGTCAGATTAAGGTGTTTGTTTTTGAAGGCTAAGAAGTAAGAAGAACTTCTGCTTGGATAAAAGAGGTTATTGGAAAGAAAGGATTGGCAGGAAGCAGCACACCAATTTTCTCCTTCCTGTCTTTCACATGAGCGAGAGTCATGTTACCTTCCTAAATATACAGGATTGTATATTCTATCCTCCTTTGAATGTCAGCTATGGAAATAGAATTCTCTGGCTCCAAAATTAACAGGGAAAGCAACGCTTGGAAAGGAAAGGCAGCACACTGGACACAGAGAATGTACCCTTCAGTTTCCTGTTCCACATACAGCGTGTGAGATGTTTCTATTTGGCACTAGCTAAGGAGCAGGGCAATTCTTATACCAGTATGAACACCAACAGCAATATTCATGGATTTAACCCAGTGGTTGGGCTTTTGGGTATCTGCACAGAAAGAGAACTGGGAGGGGGCAAGTATGAATATTCACAACAGAGAACAGGCAAAAAAAGGTTTGCTGCGCCAGAAATCAGCAACACAGGCAACAGCTGCCAGAACAAAAGCCTGTACACAAAAAACTCGACAAATAACCAAGCCAGCTTGAACCAACTGAAATGGATACAGGTACACCAATTACGAAATTTCAAACTGTGACTTTGCAAGGAGCTGATCTCAATAACTCAAGCCAAAAATAACCCAGATCCAGAAATATTTATGCCAAGAAATTGAGCTAAAAAGGTAAGTTTCTCTGTCTAAGAGTAGTACAGTAGAAAGTGATCACAACTTAAAGGACACACAGGTCTCACAAGCTGAGAAACGTGTGCCTCCTAATAATTTTCCACTGTTACATCCTTGACTCTATGGCAATAACCTTGGTGCTGGGAGACTTTCCCAGCAAAAGGAATGGCAGTCACTGGCCGGTTTGGACAGTGTACATTGCACAGAGAAAAGCAGTAACAGCAAATGTCTCCGTACAATTTTCTATTTATTTTAAATGGGATTGGGAGCACCAAAATAATGCTCTAAAATTTTAAAAGGGTGCCAAGAAAAGCAACTGGTTTCTCTGATTTCCTCCCTCAGACAGACAGGAAGCAGCAATAGCCAGTGGCCGTGTGGCTTTGCACAAGAGTAATGAAGCAGTCTGCATTTGTGAAGCGTGTATCTGAGAAGGAGGGAGGCTTCAGACAGACAGAGAGACGAAGCTGTTGTACTGCTGGATGTTCCTCTTGAGGATATCCGAGCACGGGCCCAAAACACGTTCAAAGCGGGGCCGGTCGAGCTTCACACATTTCAAAGGGCCACGAGCAACAACGGTGGCCGCACGGGGACGGTTCATCAACAGAGCTATTTCACCTAGAGGAACAAGACAGAAGATTGCATTCAAAGTGCACAAAACGTTAGGAACAGTGGTCTAAAACATATCAACAAATTCAGTTTAAAAAATAGGATGCAAGACACAATCTCAGAGACTTTAACATACTTCTAAAACTCTCTCATCCTCCACCAGTACAAATGAAGGTCTGGAATGTGATGAAATGATCTCTCGTTGTTAATGCTTCAACAGGAGAAAAGAAATAAAGGGGACACTCTGGGGGAGTGGTATGGGCAGAAAATTGGGGGAGGTTTGCTTCTGCAAGACCAATGACACATCTTTTGGGAAGTATCCCTCAAAGCCCTAGAGTGGGGATCGAGGGATAAAGGGGAGAAGCTGCTCTCTTACAATCCTGAGCCATGCAAGCCCATAGTAGTGCTTACTTTAATTCTCCACTCTGATGATGACTATTCTGGCAACTTTTGAGGATACCACAAGGTTAATTATGAAAAGGTGTGAAGTGTTGTAACTCAACCACATCCTGCACAAATTTACAGTCCTCATCAAGTAAATAGTTAGGCAGATGAGTTAGCTGCCAAAGAAAAGTCCTTTTCCCATTGCTCTCTTTGTTGGCCTCCCTCTCTTTCACTCTGATACTTCCCAGGGAGACACCTCTTTTTATTCAGTTTCCAGACCATATGGCAAGCCCCTGAGTCCCCCATTTTTGTCCTTCTCCTGTCAACATGGGGAGATGCAATATGTTTGCAAAGACCTACAAAGACCTAAGCTAATTTCCCAATATAGAAATGTAGTTCTTTCAATAAAGTCTTTTGGAACTTTTACAGCTCAAATCTGCTTTGGTAATTGCTGAAGTTCATTTGCACCACTTCTAGCTCAAGAACCTTTTGATCTGTTAAATAGCTGCTATTATTGCTGATTTACATTTTAAAATGATTTTTTCCTTTATGAAATTACCCAATATACAGTCTATAAAGGATCACAGAAAAAAAACATAGGTTTTCTTTTATTTTATGTGATTTCCCCTTTACAACTGCTAAGTTTGAAATCTGAGATAGATCTCTCTCTCTCTCTCTATACACACACACACACACACACACATTTAAAACTCTTAGCTTAATTTTATTAGCTTTTAATACATTCTAATGGCTATGTAAAACACTCGGCCTGAAGCACAAGGTATTTTAGGTATTTTAGCAGCCTTTCACAATGGATAGGTACATATGACTGCCTCAGTGAATGCCATTTCAACATTTGACTCATAAGTCAAATTTAACGGTAGACTCTAAAACCATAATATAAAAAGCTCAAAATAGGAACACACTACTCCTATCAACTTCAGCATTCACACAGCAAACACGCCTATTATAATCTCTCACACTGAGTTGCCTTACATTTCGGTCCAAAACACTGTCTCAATAGGACAACAGTCCCAAAGACTGGTCAAAGGTAATTTACATGCATTCCTAAACTGATTCTAGTTCTATTAATAAGACTCACTGCTTGTGATGTGTAACATCACTTCAGTGTTTTAGGCAACTTCTCAACCTAAATGACAAATTTTGCTATAGTGCTACTGGCTTCTGTCTTATTTTATTTTATTAATGATTTCAATATTAGAGAATGTCATAACATTGCAAGAGAAACCTTAACTGAGTCTTGTAACTCTGTGCTTCAATATTGCACGGAGTACATGGTTGCAAAGGGACAACCATTTGGATACCTTACAAAAAATGTAAGTTAAGATAGAATAATTTTATTAAATTATTATTATAGCATACTAGCCTTCAAATAATCACCATGTGTACTATTAGCTGTTAAGCTATGTATACATTTTTAGGAAACCTTGTACACATTTTAAAAGTCCAGTACTAAATGAGATTATGTCAATAGTCTATATTTTATGGGTTAAATGATGTCAATGTTTTTTGATAGTACAATGTGTTACCTGACTCCTGCACTGCTCTATGAAGGACATTATAGGAGGCCTTATATGTTTCTGTAAGCATTCAAGACTGGGATGGGGAGGGGGAAAAAGGGAGATTGCCGCATTATTTTTTCAAAAGGACCTCGTCACTGATATTGGCCAAAGGTTTAAAAGATTTAAAGAACACTCTTCAGATGTTTGAAACTATTAAAAATGGTAATTATTTCAAGGGAAACTTTAACAACATTAAAGAGGATAAAGTAAACTTACCAAAGTAGTCAGATGGTGCAAGCCTGCCCACTTCAACAAATTCTTCATGCTCCGACCTGCGCTGTAACACAGCAGCTGTGCCCTTTAAGTGAACCAGAGCATTAGGGATTAAGTTTGTTTTTCTTTCACATGTAAAAGCTTCGTAACTAGGAATCAGAAGCATCCCCATTACATAGTGTTTCAGTAGCCCCCAGAAAGATTACTCAGAAAAGAAGGTAAGTAAATATATATGTTTTTATTATGTGTTTTTAATTTAGGTTCTTGTGGGTTTTTTCGGGCTATAGAGCCATGTTCTAGAGGCATTTCTCCTGACGTTTCGCCTGCATCTATGGCAAGCATCCTCAGAGGTAGTGTGGTCTGTTGGAATTAGGACAATGGGTTTATATATCTGTGGAATGGCTGGGGTGGGGCAGGAGCTCTTCCCTGCTGCAGTTAGGTGTGAATGTTTCAGCTGATCACCTTCATTAGCATTTGAAGGCCTGCCTGAGTCTGGGAAAATCTCTTGCTGGGTGGTGTTAATCTGTGCCTGGTTGTTTCCTCTCTGTTGTTTTGCTGTTGTAATTTTAGAGTTTTTTAATACTGGTAGCCAGATTTTGTTCATTTTCATGGTCTCTTCCTTTCTGTTGAAATTGTCCACATGCTTGTGGATTTCAATGGCTTCTCTGTGTAGTCTGACATGGTGGTTGTTGGTGTGGTCCAGCATTTCTGTGTTCTCAAATAATATGCTGTGTCCAGGCTGGTTCATCAGGTGCTCTGCTATGGCTGACTTCTCTGGTTAAAGTAGTCTGCAGTGCCTTTCATGTTCCTTGATTCATGTTTGGGCAATGCTGCGTTTGGTGGTCCCTATATGTAGACTTGTCCACAGCTGCATGGTATACGGTAGACTCCTGCAGAGGTGAGAGGATCCCTCTTGTCCTTTGCTGAACATAGCATTTGTTGGATTTTCTTGGTGGGTTTGTAGATTGTTTGTATGTTGTGTTTCCTCATCAGCTTCCCTATGCGGTCAGTGGTTCCCTTGATGTATGGCAGGAACACTTTTCCTCTGGGTGGATCTTCATCTTTACTCTCGTGGTTTGTTCTTGGTCTTGCAGCTCTTCTGATGTCTGAGGTGGAGTATCCATTGGCCTGGAGAGCCCAGTTGAGGTGGTTCAGTTCATCTTGGAGGAGGTGGGGTTCGCACATTCTTTTTGCACGGTCTGCCAAGGCTTTAATTGTGCTTCTTTTTTGACTTGGGTGATGGTTGGAGTTTTTATGTAGATATCTATCTGTGTGTGTGGGTTTTCTGTAGACGGTGTGACTCAATTGTTGATCTGGTTTGCGGATGACTAGGACATCTAGAAAAGGCAGTCTTCCTTCATTTTCTTTTTCCATGGTGAACTGGATGTTTGGGTGGATGCTGTTAAGATGGTCCAGGAACCTGTTGAGTTCTTCTTCTCCATGGCTCCAAATGGTGAAGGTGTCATCCACATATCTGAACCATATTGTGTTTTTAATTTTATTTTTTAAATTATTTTTTTAAAATTTGTATATTTTATGTTTAAATGTCCTATTATCTTATGGTGAATTTGTCCTATTGTATTTTATGCTTAGTCATATGCTGTTTGACTTATGATTTGGTTTATGTATATAAGGCATTGAATTTTGCCATTATTTTTTGTAAACCGCTTTGAGTCCCCCCAGGGGTGAGAAAAGTGGTATACACTGTAAGTAAATAAATACATACATACATACATATCAATTGTTTAAACAAGAGATACATGTATGTATGAAATGAATATAGCAAAGCAAATAATGACTATATGTCTAGCTGTTCAGGTATATGACACATGGTACATCATTATTACTAATACTCACTTCTAGTATGATGAAGAACTCGTCTCCTGGCTCTCCCTGCACCACAATCTTTTGTCCATCTTCAAATTGGACTGGCTCTAAAGCATCAGCTACTGTGAGACGTTCCCATTTGTCAAGAGATTCTACATTTTAAAAATAAGAGTATTTTGTTGTTTTAGGAAGATTTAGAATTCAAATCTTCTTTCTTACCTCAAATGGGGGCACACTCCCATCAATTCCAGCATTCACAAAGCAACCAAGCATATTGTAAACTCCCACACTGTTGAAACCACTGTCTTTAATAAGATAGCAGACAAAGTCCAGTCAAGGGTTATTTAGTCAAAGCTGTGGTTGTGATGTTAGGATCCTGGGGATGGTTGGGAATGTTGCAGCTTTTATTATATAAATTATGGTAAAGTTGTTAGTAATATAAGGGAAGAATCTTTTGGGAAGTGAGGACAATATGGAATGTCGGATATGTCTACTGGCTAAATATCTGAAAGGAAGGTGTTTGATAATTGGTGGGAGTGAGAATTTGCACTGAGAAAGTTAGGAGTCTGTCAGAGTAATGTTTAGAAATTTGGGGTGTTAGAGATCAGTCAGGGTTTTTAATACTCAGGTTATTTAACAGTGAGTCAGACCTAATATAAGCTAGAATTTAAATGCATTAAATAACTAAATTGTGATGTTATGTTGAACTTTTGTTTACTAAATCGATATTTTTCATTATACTTTCCAATATTCCTTTTGTAGAGTTCTCAGAGAATTCTGCTCAGTTTCATTTGTCTGTGGAGGCTATATTGAATGAAGAGTGGTGCTGTCTGTTGAAGAGCCAAGTCTTGCAAAGGAACCACAACGGTACCTGGAAGGTCCCAACACTTGGTGCCAAATTGTTGGGACATTGGTGATAGAGGTGGGGATAAGTGGAAACCCTTTCAGCAGCAGAGGTGAAATAAATGGAAATATACATGATCAGGTGGTAATAGTTAGGATATATGGAAATCTCCACAATGGTTCCTGTGCTGATGTTGACCCTTATGCCATTGGCTGCTTGTCCCTAGCAAGCTTCTAGGAAAGAAACTGCCAAATGTGCACACATGCGTGAAATTGTTTTTCCTACCACACTGGGGAAAATAATTACTAGTTCTCTGTACGACACACCTTCAGAATCACTAATTTACAGTACATTGGCACATGGAATCCAGGATTCCAAACAAGACTTTGCAAAGTTTTTTAAAGGTTTTGTGTGAAAATCCCTCTAAGGGTGCAGGAAGGCCTTGAAACATGATGAGAATGTTCCCTAGAGCTCAGCTTCTTAAAGTATGAGTCGGAATCCCAAATAGGGTCACCATAACTATATATTGGGTTTGCTTTCCTTTCTCTCATGCACATATGTCTCTTTGCTTTCCCTTCTCTCTCTCTTTCACGCACAGGTTTCTCTCTCTCCATTTCCCCTCATTCTGTCCTTTATATACTTAGGGCCATGAGGTGAAAAAAAGCATAAGAAGAAGGGCTCCTTAAACTTTTCCACTTGCGACTCATTTTGGTCTGAGAAATTTTTACATAACTTACAGGTATATAAACAAGGTATAATATTCAAACATTTGCTGATGTCAAGTTAGCATTTGCAAGACTTGCTAAACAACCTGGTTTTAGTTGTTATGAACTATGCCTGAAGCAACTTCTGCAGAAACCCTGCACAACGGATTCGTGCAAATGTCTCAACAGCCACTAGGTGATGTTCAGAAACTTTTTGGGATCCCAACGTTAAGTTCAAGAAGCAGTATCCTAGAATGTATTTGGGAAGGATGGGGGGGAGAGATAGACTGACAAATAGATAGTGAGTGTACATATGTATTCATTGCTGGAACAGGTATGGTGAGAATGGCTCTCCAAGGCTAATAAAGTAACTAGCCAGCCACAGTTGCCCATCCCAATTTCAGACCTCAGTTATAATAGGATTTTTGACCTGCCCCTAGTATAGAATGGCCACTTTGCAGCACTAATAACATCTAGAAGAGAACCATCAAATTGACAATATGAACGGAGTGGTTAGAATCCTATCTAATTTTAGTTCAGAATAACTATAGCCCATCAGAGTTACATTGGATCCCCCATTGCATAATTCCAGAAAGGGTACCAAAGGCTTGAGCTCAACCACTTTGCAACAATCAATTAGGTCCCCATACATGATTTAAAAAATGAGAGGTCTACATCTGTACTTGAGAAACCATTGTTAGCTTATGAGATGTATGTAGCCTTTGAGAAAATGCCTGCCCAGCTATTTTTCTGTCAATATAGCTACTCAACAGACTCTTACCAATATTTACTCACACTGTGTCATTCACACGTGACATCTAATGCTGACACAACTGTAGATTCTTCACTTACCAAGTATTGACACTTTGCTGAGGAATTCTTCATACATCTTTCTCTTTCTCAATGTACTACCCTGAAAATTAAGCACAGACAAGTCTGAAAATCACTGTTCTAACTACTTTATAATGTATTTTAAAGACTGTAGGAAGATTACATCGATTCTATCTTCACTTCTGAGTGTGGTTGTAAAAAAATTGATCTATTCCTTCTGCCTTTTGATGACCTGAAATTTTGTGGGTTTTTTTTTTTTTCATTTTTAAGTTGCCTCTTACTTTTACTTGTGTGCCTATGTACTTTGTTTCCAAATGGTCAGTTATTTGCTTATTCCAAAAGTTACTGTTTGAGCTTCGGTTTATATGGCCTTTCCACACGTTTCTGATTTTATATCACATGAAGATCTTTTCACAACGAAAAAGCAATTTCATGAATATTAGCTCAGATTGTGCATGCTACACATTCACATGTAGTAAATGATAAAGATCTGTGTCTCACTTTTCCATCTCTTATAAGAAACCCCTTAGTGCTATTTAGGAATACAAGCCTAAAGACCTAAGTAAATCAATAACAAACATCCTGCAGCCCACATATGCACGCTGTTTGTTTCGGCAGCACTCCCTGGCTATGGCTGGGGGTAAAAATATGGTTCCCTGATTCTGGAAGACAGTCGTTCCCTTGTATAAATTAAGCACTGTTAAAGGGAGCAACTTTAGGCTTATTTAGATTTACGCACTTGAAGATCTGACATTCTAATTTTTGTTCCAAACCTCTATGCTCAGGGATAGACAACAAGTGACCATTAGGTAGCAGGTTGTCAGACCTGTCTTACAGTCTCAAAGTGACACCGATTCCTGACAAAATCAAAACCATTTCCTATCTGACCTTACTTGCTTCAGCATGGCTGCAGAGGACTCTGTGGTGCTGGAGAACGGCCTATCACCATCATGCACCACAGAAAGCTGCAAAGCTGCCAGTAAAGATCAGTAGTGACCACAAATTCACTCATGGAAACCAACTTCCAATAGTACCTTCAAACAGTACATTCAGGAACAGATCAGCACTGGTAATAAGCCAGTTTTACTAACTTCAGGAACAACCCAGCCAAATTTAAACACTTCAAACAATATTTCAGTTGCTTGGAATTAGTGGGATTTAAATATTTCGACTTGCTGCGTTATACCCATCATATCTCTTACATCTTCCTTCAACACTTAAGGTGAATTGCTGTATCACACAAATACAGCAACACATTATGAAAAGGTAATTCCAAGCAAAAGGCACAACCCCCCCTCAGAATACTTGTTTTTTAAAGCATTACAAAAACTCACCATAAGAATTCTTCTGTAGCTATCTCTATCAATGCCCCACAGCTTCACATTAGTTTTTGCTTTGACAGTTGCTGCTCGAGGCGTTCCATAGATCAGTGCAAGCTCCCCAAAGCTGCCTCCTTCGCCAACACTAGTGGCCCATTCATTGTTGACATAAACCTAAGGAAGCATCACATGTAATTGAAGGTCCGACGTTTCTACAAATGTAGTATAATGCGCCTGACTTGTGCATTCCCATTCCAGAAAATTCAGGATAGAATATTCCCAAACTGGTTGATACAACAATCTGGATACTATCTTAATTGTCTCCCGAAAAATGCTCTACATTAATATTAGTACTGTGGAATGCTACTGAGTCGACAGTAATTTTGAGAGAAGTTGGAAGAAAAGTACTGATTCTGAGTTTAAAATAAATAAAATAGTATAAAATACAATGTAACTTTATAATTGTTGTAGCATTTAGCTAGAATAAATTCATTATGGTATAATTAATACAATTAATATACATTTGGTAATATACAGATTTTCTTTGTTTTGTTTTGAGAACCTTTGAGGCACCATAGGGATATTGCATATTTTATTTTCTGGTCTCCCCCCTCCCCCCCTCTAAAAAAACATACATTTTCAGGAAAACTGAAAATGCAATATTATTACTTTTTATAAAGTGGAAGTCATTTAAATACTTCAGGAACATAAAAAGTGCTATGACTAACATGGATTGGCATTAATATTATTGTTTGGTATATTATAAACATGCAGTATTCACAGTATACACACATATAATTTCCTGTTTTATGTTCATATATTATGAAAGCATTCACCACAGGCAATAGATTAATATTAGAAATACCTACATCCATTTCTCCTTGATCGATAACATAGAAGTTGTCTCCTTCATCACCTAGGGAAAAAATGTAAGAGGATAGGTTGAGTATTAACTATTGCTCTGGTGGGCGACTTCAGTCTTGCAGATGTTATTGGTACTATAAATACCATAAACCCCCCCCCCCCCCCCCCATTATTGGATTTGCTAGATAGGGCTATTGGAGGTTGTACATTGTAACAATCTGGAAAGGTACAGTCACCCAACTTTTGTAGTAACACAAGCAAACATTAGAAAAGTTCATCTAAGCAGCACATTAGGTCCAGCACATAATACTATTTCAATTTTTTGCAGATCTTACTATTTCCTTGTGCATTGCATTAACCTGGAGAATATTTAACTACCAAACAAAGGGTTTAAAAACTGATATCACTTGCCTTGCTGTATCACAGTCTCACCAGCAATATAGGTCACTGGGAACATAGCATCAAATATATCACTGTAAAAAAATGATTTTGCAATTACTAAGCAGTCCAGATGTGCTGCACCTCCGTTTTCAGTCAGGATGAATCACAAAAGCTTAACTAGGACAGCTCGGTATGTTCTAGAATGAAGCTACAATAAAATATGCAATGATTTGGTTGAACAAATCAAACTTCATTATATATTGATTGCCCACGTCTTATTTTCACATGAGTTAAAAATACTGATATCAATGGTGCAAGCTATTTCTACCCTAGTGGTCTCATCTCTATCATATTTCACTCTACCATGATTTGGCTTGGCATTAAAATGATTGTGTTTGGTATATTTAAAATACTCATTATGCACAGCATAAACAAATGTGATTTCCTCTTTTATGTTTATCTGTAGTATTACATTATATGTATTATAAGATTTTATAATTTTGTAGATATATTTTGACTTTGTTCTACCCAACCTTGTGCAATTAGGATATATGGTAAACAAATAAAATGTATTCTTATTCCTATTAAAATAATCATTATTACCACTATTGTAGTGGCAATACAAATAACTAAAAGTCTTCTCTGTGTTATTTTGCAACTAGTTGCAAAAATCAACTCTGTGCAACTAAACCGGACAGAGCAGGAAACCAGTGTGAAAACAGTAGACTGTTAGTAACATTTATAAAATACATACGGTATACATAAATTATTTGTTGGTCAATTCTGTGGAAATACAAAATCACAAGTTTCAGGTGTAAATTAACAAACTTCCTACCTTCTTTCGTTGTCATCAAGGTGAGCGAAGAGCACATTCTTCTCTATGGCTTTTGCTAAAGCAGCCATCGTTTTATAATCTTTTGGAATAACCTGTACGACAGAAAATACCCAAGCAGTTTCCATTAAATACTCTAAGGCAGAAACAAACCCATTTCCAACAACATGTCAACATTCTGCTAGCACTTCTTCCCCACCACAATTATTTTGTTTACTCTTTTAATGCACAAAAGCATGCTTTTACAGTGATTTGCAAAATTATATAAAATGATAATTCTTTACAAAGATTTACAAAACAAAACTGAAAAACTCTTTTACAGTCTTTTCCAGCTGCACTTAGCATATATTTCCTTCATGAAGCAACTTCTAGAAGGAATTTCCATCTTCCACAAAACAATCATTCATTCATTCAAGAAATAAAGTAACGCTTATAAATTTGAGAAACTTGTGATTGTGCACATTTGCCTGGATTTCGGAAATAAATCCCCAAAATAGGAATTACTCTCTATGACAGGGTGCCAAATTTGCTATTTATGAAAATTATGGTTGAATTTAATAAGGCAAACATTACAGAACCAGGTAAGCGGTTATACTTCCTCCAAGACATGTTTTACTTATTAAATCATCCCATCTCTCCATCAACAAATTATAAATAATATTCAGGTATATATCAGAGAATCAAGTAACTACACCAAGACAGGTATTCATTAGTCTATATGTCTGGATAAGGGGGTGGCTGTTCCTTAGTAAGTTGAGCTAGATACAGAAAGAAGAGGGATAATGAGCAATAAGATGAACAACTGGATGCCACACCTTTCTAACATAAGAGGCTGCATCCTCTTCTGTGTAAACCTCTGCACTGATGGCGCCACGCCTTCTGCGGCCCTTTACCACTGGGTTCATGGGTGGAGGTGGAGAAATCTCATCTTCACGCGAGTCTGTACGAGACTTCTGCTGAGTTAAAAACTGTTTTGTTTCTTCCTGTAATTGAAGAAAGTAATTACATATTACCATCCAAAGCACTTGCCTAGTAGCAACCTGACTGTTATATTCATTTCAAGGGCTGCAATTAAGTTGCACCATGGATTGAAATTTCAGCCTATAACGTACCAGTATATCCCCTTGAATGCCACCTGATTTTAGAAATTACGCAAAGTTCTAGGACATCAGAAGCCAATATCAGGGTCATCTGCAGTCAGAACTGACAGCACTGGGCTAGATGTCTCAATTATCTGACACAATATATGAAAGATTTCTAACTCCCCTAAAAGAACTTGCCCTGTCATAAAGAATGTGAACATTAGCATATCATTTTAATGAAAAAAGGATTTTTATATTTCTATATTCAATATTTTTCTCAGAGATGTATATTGCTCACATTTTACAAGGAGTTGTATGTTCGCAGTTGTGTTCAGACAAAATCATGTTAGGCCAAGCTGTGGGAGTATCCCATGCCAGTGCAGACTAAGGACTCTGAACACATCACTTGGCTGCAGGTGAGCTACTGAATGTGCATTTGATATGAAATGGTAGCTAGGTGTGCCAGATTTATCCGCTTATCAAACACATATTTATCTCATCTACACTTGAAATTTTGAGAGAGCAACCCTAAAAGACATCCTATTGCTAGTCCCACCTAGAAGAAACCTAACTAATCAATGGGATTTAAGTAAGCATTGACTTGCTATTTAATAAATGTTTCAAAGATTTCACTCTAGTTAGGATTAACTAATAGGATTTGGGACAAAATATACAGAATATGCCAAAGCAGGTCATTCAAGTTTAAGTTCCAACAGCTACCCAATATGCAGCTTGGGTTATCTTTTATCTACACTGAATGAAATGTATTCTAAGAGAATAAAAACTATTTTTAGTGAGGGACACAGCAAGATTTAATCTCTAGACTACTTATGTGAAAACTTGTTATGCTACAGAGTACTTGGAGAGATGGCTGCTTTTGCATAATCTCCAAACACCAGATAAATCACATGTTCTTTTAATACTCAATTATGGCAGGTCTTCAATTTGTACCCCTACCACTGGAATGAGTCAAGATCTACTGAGACATATAGAAACTTCCTTCAGTGAATATTTTGGAGTAAAATCACTGGCTATGGAGAACAGAAGACAAATAAGTGTGTGTATGTATGATGTCAACTTATGGTGACCCCATACATTACAAAGGGATTCCTTAGCAAAGAATATTCAGAGTGAGTTTTGCCAATTCTTTCTTCTGAAATATAGCCTACAGCACTTGTTACTCATTAGCAATATCTCATAGTAACCAGAGCTGACCCTGCTTAGTTCCCAAGACTGGACATGACCTGGTGTCCATTGGGTATTTAAGCCATCTCTCCAATATTCAATAACAATATTAATACAATCAAAGTGAAACTTGTTAACAAGGTAGCTGATGTTGCTGAAATAGATTTCAAGTAATGGAACTTAAAGTTGTTTGGCAAGCCCCTAACAATGACAGCAGAGCCACATTAGATCTTTAGGGCAATACTGAACCTGAAAACAAAGGGGAAAGGCCTAGACTTCATATTAGAGCTCTGAGAATTTTGCAGCAGCAGATTTATGTGATATGGTGATGGATTTATTGCTGACCATATTTCCAGTTACATCATACAGTAAATCAGATATCATGGCTGCCTTCAGGGCTTCTCCAGCCAAACCAGATAAGAGGCAGAAAACTAGGAGATATTATAGTTAAGTTTGCTAAGAAAGGAACACAAGATACTAGCCTGGTTACTGTGAAGAATACAAACTCAAAAACATATTGAGGTGATTTTGTGACCTTCTTTCAAGATATCAGTCTTCCAATGCACAAAACTTTCCAAAATTACAAAGATTTTGAGAGAAAAAGGATACTCATAACGTTGGTGCTAATAGTTCCCTATGTAATTGTATTTTAGTCTTTCCATGTTTTAAGTATTACGTTATTTAATGTATTTAGTATTTTTGCCGCTTTGAGACTCTTTTATGAGAAAAGGGGATACAAATAAATCTATATAAATAAAAATGTAATGTTCGTTTGTGGGATTAACATAAGTCAAAAACCACTGGATGAATTACTGCCAAATTTGGTCACAAGACCCAAGAACTGACCATCACCCAAAAAATTGATTTTGTCATTTGGGAGTTGTAGTTGCTGGGATCTATAGTTCACCTACAATCAAAGAGCATTCTGAACGCCACCAACGATGGAATTGAGCCAAACTTGGCACACAGGACTCCCATGACCAACAGAAAACACCAGAAGGGTTTGGTGGGGATTGACATTTTGGAGTTGTAGTTTACCTACATCCAGAGAGCACTATACACTCAAACAAAGAAGGATCTAGACCAGTGGTTCTCAACCTGTGGGTCCCCAGGTGTTTTGGCCTACAACTCCCAGAAATCCCAGCCAATTTACCACTTGTTAGGATTTCTGGGAGTTGAAGGCCAAAACATCTGGGGACCCATAGGTTGAGAAACATTGATCTAGACCTAACTTGGCATGAATACACTATATGCCCAAATATGAACACAGGTGGAGTTCTGGGCCAGAGTGAAGAGAGGGGAGGCCAAGGGACAGTTCCATCTTGTAAATATAATAAAATACATACATATCCTACAAAGTTAAATGTCCAGTATGAACACAAATGCACTGCTTTAAATAACAATGTTAAAGTGCAGGCCTTTCTCACTCAAAAATTGTATTGCCTCAACTGCTGAAAGATAATACAGTAGAAGAATCTCTTAGAAATCTTACTGTGCCTGACTCACAATCCCAGCAATGCCCATATGTGCAAGATGCCTATCGATTTCTGGCAACACCATGAATTTTACATGGTTGCTTTGGGCAGGGAATACTTCCCTTTCTGCCAGTGGCACTGGCCTTCCAAAAGGATTAAAAGTGACAGGGTAGTAAAGACAGTATTTACCTGTTTATAAGTCGACCCAATTTTTGGGTGATTTTTAAAATCAATTTATACATGAGGATATGAAGTATGTTTCCACCTCACTTTACTTGGGCTTTTATTACACATTGATATATTTACAAGTTAGGGGAAAAATTAATATAAGCAAGTTGTTGCTACAATAGCTTGATGATTAGCCTATTTCCATTAAAGTAATATTTAAATATTTGTTAATTAACTATTTACTAATCCTTGTATCTTGTTTTACTCTGCATTCCAATTTATCCACAAATATATCAAAAAATCTACTCATCAGGAAAAAGGGCTGCCACACAAACTCTTTAGCTCAAGAAGACGGCTCCCATGTCGTAAAAAATGTGTGAAAGAGGCAGAGTGCTGGGTTAACTTGTCACTGTTCTAATGCATTGGACAGTAGGGAGAACGCCTTCTCCCCTCCCCTCATGGCTCTCTTAAATGTAACCCCATCGAATTCACAAACCTTTGTTTCACTCACTACTAATGGGATGAAAAAAGTGAGTGGTTGGGTTTTTTTTTTGGGGGGGGTGTTGTTTTTTTTGCTTTTTTGTACATATTTTCAAATTTTATTAGAAATACAAGGTGATAATGTAAACAGTAGAATAGTGCAATTTTTAAAAACTAAAGTCCAACAAGGAGGCTCATAAAGCAGTTGCTAGATATAAATTCTTCACAATATATGATGGAAGATGAGATAAGCATGATTTTTTATTTCTGTGTACAAACACAACTGTAATGCAACTCAGAGCAAACTGTGGCATCTTTTTTCTACTTATTAATATTGCATCTACATATTCATAGTTATTCACTTGATATTTACAAAGCATTAACCAAAAATTCAAAATTAATAATTAAACTACTTAGAAATTAATTAATTAACCTTACATATTATTTTGTATGCAATTTTAAATTGTTGAGAGTTATATTGAACACTGCAACTACCACTGAAGTGTGGAATATCCTCTTTGACAAAGTAACAAAACAAAAAAAAACTAGCAGTGAAGTAAAACAAAAGATACTGCTAGTTATTCTGAGCAAAGACAATTTTATGTATTTCCACTAAACACAAACATAAAGTTTCAACTCTAGACTAAAATGTACAACACTATCAGCAGGTCTTTGTTCCTCATCTTCAGTGCTTTCAACCCTCTTGAGCATTGTTTCTCAAACTGTGCTCCTCCAGATGTTTTGGATTTCAGTTCCCACAATTCCTAACAGTTGGTAAGCTGGCTGGGATTTCTGGGAGCTAAAGTCCAAAACACCTGGAGGAGCACAGTTTTAAAAGCACTGCTTTTGAGGGTTAAGAAATGCTCTACAATGGTGTTGAAGTGGAGTACAGAGAATTATAATCCAGAAGTAAATTGTCAGGACTCAGTGATGGCACTTGCTTGAATGTAAGATCCCCTTGACTAGCACAAGGCATATCTGGGTTCATGCCAGAAATCTAAAACTTATAAAAATCCAAATGCTGTAGAAAAAAATATACAGCTCAACTTTTTAATCTAGTAAAAATGCAAAGCTGGATATTTCACAAGACCCCTATTACCACAACTGTCATGTGTTCATATATACACCCTTAAGGCTGACCCAAAAGGACAAGCACCCAAACTATAAGATACTTGCCTCTTACCCCAAACAATTTACATATTCCTCCAACGTGGACTACATGTTTTAATTAGACAATTAGAAGTGACTGCAGGAATCATTAAAATTGCTCTTATCATTTGCCTTTAAGTCATCAGCTGCCACAGTATGAATACTGCTGACCTTCTCTCCTTGTGCAGTGTTGACACAGTGATGGGAGAAGTTGTTAGTTACACAGCGAGGAACAAGAGGGGAAAAATGGTGGTCCTGCTGCAGAGCCACAACATTTACTGTACAGCATGAGTCTTTTTAATTGTACTGGAATATGCCTACAGATTACACACACAACACTGAATGTAAGCAAAGCTACCATATTCCAACAGAAAAGAATTAATTAAAAATGGCTATTTATTGGTAATTTAAGGTATTTTTGTTGCAGCATAACAAAACCATGTGTGCCAATTTTTCTTAATCAGTATGTTTCTGAAACTTGTTACGGCTGTTTCTGAAATGCCAGTGAGAGTTCTCACTATACCTTTTAACATATCCCTTAAATGGATATGGCTGGAGGCAAACACGCTAGTTATCTTCTTTCCCCAGTCTCCTCACACTCAAGCTTCCCAGGTCCCAAACATTTTGCCCTTTTGTGATGACAAGTGATGCTATTAATCAGTGTTTTCCAAAGTGGGCAATATTGCCCCGGGGTAGGGGAGGGCTGGAACAATTGAGGATGTCAGTAGTTGCCAGGAATGAAATTGGGGAGAGAGATGAATTAAAATAAGGGAAAGTAGAGGCATAAGAAAAAAGAAAAATTAGAAAAAACATTTACCCATTTGACAGGAGTTGTCGTGTAATAATACCTGGAGACCCGGTTTTCTTAAAACACAAATGTAGGTTTTTTTTCTCTCTCTCTAAGTAGCATGCAAAGTAATCTAAGATAGTTTCTTATAATGTGAATGCTAAAGAGAGATCATTGACATGATAAAAATATTCAAGGTAGATGATGACAGCTTATCCCATTTGTTATACTGCCAATTTCCATGTATGAAAACAATATTGCATGGCTGTGTTCTAGCAATCACACTGCCATAAAATTAAGCCATGCTTCGTACTTTTTGAAAAGCTAAAAATGTCAACATCTTCTAGGCCAAAAACAATATGCATTTTAAGTTATTTTAATAGAGGCTGCAAATGGTTATGTTACTGTCTAACATTTTTCCAAGGTTATTTTTACCTTCTCCAGTTTTTCAAAATGTTCCCGGAGGAAAACCATGGGTCTCTCAGGGCGCACTGTACATAGCTGGACGATGCAATCCTTCAGGAGTTGCTGGATGTTGTGTTTTTGGACATACTGTTCACATTCACGGAGGCTACGGTCCTCCTCACTGTTGCCAGAAGTGGCCATCATTGGTTTCTGAAAGAAAAACATGTTTGAAACACCTGGAGAGGTTATGCTGCTCTGTTAACACTATTATATTTTTCAGCAATTAGATATTAACTAAGCTGCAGGTAATTAGTAGCGACAGAAATACTATGCACTTCCAAAGTGAGCTAGTAATTCAATTCTTTTCTCTGAAGTATGGCCCAACAGTACTTGAAAGAAAACTGTGACAGCAGAAATAAAAGAAAGTTGCATTTGGAACCTCACAAACTATTTCCTAGCAGTACATATCAGATAACTTAGTTAACGGGTTTTCTAAAATGCAACTAATGCCAATCTCCATAAAGAATTTTCTCTAAAACAAAACTGCAACCATCAGTAAATGCATTCAGTAATTTGTTTGGAAAACTATTAATAAATATAAGGTTTTATGGCAGTCATAGTGTATTTTCCAATTGCTCAGCACTTACGTGAGATGCAGCTAACAGCAACAACTACAGGTATGCACAGAATTTACAGGAGAGGGTGTTGATCCCAGTATCACCTTTCAAGAAGGAAGTAAGAAAGTGAATAACTGAAACTCCCAAGTGTTACTGTCCTATTAATACATACTTTCTTAGGAGACATATTTAGATACACTGCACATATGGCAATATACTTGTGATAACAAACTTGTGCCTGATTTCTGTTGCTAAGGTTTTTATGAGAATTAAAGCTGATGAATGATTTTGAACTTTGCAAATAAATTGCACTCTGGATATCTGTAATCCCTGTAAAAAGTCTAAAGGTTACATTACCCCCCCCCCCCCCAACAAATTGCATTCTTGTCATCTGTAATTCTTACAAAGAGTCTAAAGGTTATAGTATACCTGTTTCCATTCAAACGGCATGCACATGTGACATTTATATCACACTGCTTTAGAGATCTGCAGTTACCCTTTTGTTTTGACAACTTGCATAACGAAGGTCAGTAATAAATGCTCTAATTAACAGCCCAAGAGTAATTCCATGGCTCCATGACAGCCTGTAAATTAGTTTGTGGAAAAAAGCATTCAGACTGCTGACAGACAGCATCAGATACTAGTGCTTAAATATGACTCTAAAAGTACTGTTCAAAAACATTTCTCAAATCTGTAAAAAAAAAAAAAACCCCAATGTTCAGTAAATAGAAGTCTTTAATGTGAAGTTCCAGATTATTTGTCTTAATGACGGCACACTGGAAACTGGAATATAAGTAAAAACTTTAGGTTTCTAACAATATTCCCAAAGTGAAGAACAAACAAATTCTGAAGCCTAAATTAATTCTTCATTGATTGAAACGTAAGTACTTGTTTATCATTAAGCCACAGATTCAATGGATCTAACTCCAGTTGAAACTAGCAAGTGGAGTTAGGCCCAAGTCTTTGCAGATCTTTCAAGATTACTATATGATCTGAAAGGCTTACCTTTTCATCAGAGAACACCAGGATGCCAAGAATCCCCCATACAATAATTTGTAACCTCATTTAAGAACTGAACAGGGACAATGCCAATGCAATCTAGGAAAAGTCTATGTAATTCGTTGATGGATTAGTAACACTTTTTTGAAAGATGAGGTATAATGTAGCATACCTAAAGAAAACCTTATCAGGAAAAGACATCTGAAAGCTATAACAGCTCTGAATTACTCACTCTAATCAACCTATGTCACTATAGTATAACAGAGGAACTCTGAAAATCTTATTCCATATTGGAAAGTAACGTAATTCATTTGCAGCCCATTTCTCCAGATCAGGGAAATTCAGCAATTATGGGCTATTTCTAAGACAGCATTAACTAACAGTAAGAAGTCTTTCTCTAGATAAGAGAGAATACAAGTCTCCTCCAGTGTTTTTGCTTATCTAGAACTTGGAATCTATTGGTGCCCCACATAGTATATGTGTGTTTTTTTAAGCAAAACAAAAAGAACAGCTCAAGTTTTATTCAAACAATTCTGAACAATATCAACTACACTTCAACCCTCTCCTACTGATTACAGCACTTTGACTACTTTAATTGCCACAGCTCAATGTTAAAAAAATGCAATACAACTGTTTGGCTTGCTCCTGACATGATAAATAAATGTTATAAAATCATCTGATCTGGAGCTTTTTGTGGTACCAGAGCTCTCTATCACAAAGGGTTAAATATCTCACAAAATTTTAAAAAAATCCCAATTTCTATAGCTTTGAGCCATGGCAGCTAAAGCGGTATCAAATGGTTGCAATTATGCAGTGTGGCTTCCTCCTCCCATCTTTTTGCTCCCATGACTTTCCAGCAGATCTTCCCAATTTCTATTCTGCCTCCTGAAATCTAGGGCCCCTTGTACATTGCCATATAAAATCCAGATTATCTGCTTTGAACTGGATTATATGGCAGTGTAGACTCACATAATCCAATTTAAAGCAGATAATGTGAATTTATTTATTGTGCCAGAAACAAATTGAGAATACAGTTCTAATGTATTAAAAACAACAAAGTTTAAAAACTTGGCATTATGCTAAACGTCCTTTAACCAGAAGTTGGCCATTTGGAGTGTCTCTGCTGTTGCAGTAAGAAGGTCCTCCATTGCGATTGTGGCAGGGCTCAGGCTGCATTGTAGTATGTGGTCTGTGGTTTGCTCTTCTTCACACTTGCATGTTGTGAACTTCACTTTGGAGCCCCATTTCTTAAGGTTGGCTCTGCATCTTGTGGTTCCAGAGCAGTCTGTTAAGCACCTTCCAAGTCACCCAGTCTTCTGTATGCCGAGGAGGGAGTTTCTCATCCGGTATCAGCCACTGATTGAGGATCTGGGTTTTTACCTGCTACTTTTGGACTCTCGCTTGCTGAGGTGTTCTTGCGAGTATCCCACATGAAGCCTCTCTGCAGGATAGTAACACATCCAGGCATTCCCTGGGCAATGTCTTTGTAGATGGCTGATTCTTTCACATGAGAAGCGACTTGCAGTATGCAACCAACCAACCAAACAGACCTCAATCAACATGGATGGTGACAATATAATTAATTTTAATATTACTGGAAATGAACCTTGGGTGGTTTCTGTAAACTGAGGTTCATGTTTTTATGCTGTTATAATTTAAGTTAAAATTAATTTAATTTTAGGTTGTATGTTATAATTTGGTCATATACGTGGGGTTATTTTGGTATATATGGGTTTACTGTGATATATGGTAAATTGTTCTCTATGTCAAAGTTTTTATGTTAAGTTACTTGATAGGCTATGTTACCATCTAATTTAAGGTTGTAAGTTTTAATTTGTATATGTTGGTTCATTTTTGGGACTTGGTTGGGTTGTTATTGTATTTGTATTGGTATTTGAATTTATGGTCTTGTCAAGGCATTGAATGTTTGCCTTTTTGTTTGTTGGAATGCGCCCTGAGTCCCCTCTGGGAGACAGAGCAGAATATAAATAGTTTGTATTTATTTATTTAATAATTGATATTTAACTGCTGTTTTTAACTGTAATTATTTATAATTTATGTGTTGCCATCTAATATTTGCCTGTTGTAAAGCCACCCTGAGTCCCCCTCCAGGGTTGAGAAAGACGGGGTACAAATGTGTGTAATAAATAATAAATAAATATGTATGTATTATATGTTGGTCTATTTTGGGTTCTGGTAGGTCTTTTATTGTATTAGTATTTATTGTTTCAGGTATTTAATGTTTGTCTTTTTGTTGTTGGAATCCGCCCTGAGTCCCCTTGGGAAGATAGGGCGGAATATAAATAAAGTATTATTATTACTATTATTATTATTATTATTATTATTATTATTATTATTAACAACATCGGAGTCATGTCAGCTGCCAAAGAACAGTTGCTTTATGAACTGTGCTGAGATAATGTGGATACAATGAGAAGGAGGAATGAAGTTCATAGCACTGATTAATGGTGTTAAACAAGTGATTTTGAAATGGAGATAATTGGTTTGTGTTTATATATATTTATAGTTTATTTTATTTTCCGTCATTGAATGTTTGCCGTATATATGTTTTGCTCCGCCCTGATTCTCCTTTGGCTAAAAAAGGTGGAATATAAATAAATAAACAATGGAACAAAAAGGGAACAGATTTGACATTCTACCTCAGCTGGTTTTTAATTGTTTAAATGTTGATTATTTAATTATAATTTTCTGATGCCACTTGTTTATTTTAATCCACTGTGTAATGTATTGTATGTATTGTCGAAGGCTTTCATGGCTGGAATCACTGGGTTGTTGTGGGTTTTTTCGGGCTATATAGCCATGTTCTAGAGCAGGGGTCTTCAAACTAAGGCCCGGGGGCCGGATGCGGCCCTCCAAGGTCATTTAACCGACCCTCGCTCAGAGTCAACTTAAGTCTGTAATGCCTCAAAAGCACACAACAACAATAATCCTATCTCATCAGCCAAAAGCAGGCCCAAACTTCCCACTGAAATACTAATAAATTTATATTTGTTAAAATTGTTCTTCATTTTAATTATTGTATTTTAAGTGTTTCTTTGCACTACAAATAAGATATGTGCAGTGTGCATAGGAATTCTACTTTTGTTTATATAGGCATTGAATGTTTGCTTGTTATCATGTTGGAAGCCACCCTGAGTCCTCTTGGAGAGAGGGGGCGGGTTACAAATAAAATATTATTATTAGTATTATTATCTGCTTTGATTTTATTCCATAGTACTTGATCTGTCATTTCCAACTGAGACTAAACAAAATGATCATAAATGTATACAAATTAAAATGTTTGTAATATTGTAGCAGGTATATAATTGAGTGTTAAAGAATGAACAACGTATTTTCCTTAAATACTTCAGAACCTGGCATATTGGTTTTTGTTTTGTATTGTTTGAGTGAGTTTTAATGCTGCTGTTTTATACCCTTAGGTTTTATTTAATTGTGTTTTATTTGATTGTTATGCTCTGCTATGTTTTATTTTAATCGTGCTTTTTGTTTTTAATGGCTTGTTTTGTTTTGATGTTCTGTCCCATGTGTAAGCCGCCCCGAGTCCCTTTGGGGAGATGGAGGCGGGGTATAAAAATAAAGTTATAAAAATAAAGAAAATACAACAAATGCTACGCTCAGCCAAGGACAAGAGGGATCCTCTCACTTCTGCAGGAGTCTACCGTATACCATGTAGCTGTGGACTACATAGGGACCACCAAACGAAGCATTGCCCAAAAAACACAAATCAAGGAACATGAAAGGCACGGCAGACTACTTCAACCAGAGAAGTCGGCCATAGCAGAGCACCTGATGAACCAACCTGGACACAGCATATTATTGGAGAACACAGAAATGCTGGACCACTCTCACAACCACCATGTCAGACTACACAGAGAAGCCATTGAAATCCACAAGCATGTAGACAATTAACAACAGAAAGGAGGAAACCATGCAAATAAACAAAATCTGGCTACCAGTATTAAAAAAAACTCTAATATTACAAAAGCAAAACAACAGAGGGGAAACAATCAAGGACATCTAATCACCTCTCAACAAAAGATTGCCCCAAGCCCTAACAAGCTACACCAAACAACTGCCAGGTCATCAAATGCTAATCAAGGTGGTCAGTTGAAACATTCACACCTAGCTCCAGTAGACAAGAGTTCTTTGTCCCACCCTGGTCATTCCACAGATATATAAACCCAATTTTCCTAGTTCCAACAGACCTCACTACCTCTGAGGATGCTTGCCATAGATGCAGGCGAAACGTCAGGAGAGAATGCCTCTATAACATGGCCATATAGCCCGAAAAAACTTACAGCAACCTAAAAATGAAGTTATTATTATTATTTGATAATGTGGATTATATGGCAGCATAGAAGGGTGTTTTTTTTCCAGATCAAAAGTATCCCCCTCCTTCTAGGACCTAGCTTCTCAAATGGACCTGCAGATCCCATTTGTTTATATGTTACTGTTGATTGTTTATTGTCTATTTTTGTTCATGTGATATATATGATCTGTATTGTATTGATTGCTTTATTGATGTTTTGTTTATAGATGTATTCTGGGCTTGGCCTCATGGAAGCCGCACCAAGTTCCTTGGGGAGATGGTAGCAGGGTACAAATAAAGTTTATTATTATTATTATTACTAGCGGTCCCCTGCCACGCGTTGATGTTGCCCAGTCTGGTGATATGGAAAATAAAGTAATTAGAAAGTGCTGATTTCTAATATGTCTTTATGCTTGTGGGTAAACAGTATTTCTTGATGTTTCTTTGACAGTGTTGGCGCAGATATTGTCTGGTTTGCCTACTCTGGAACATGCAACATATAATTGTCCATCTTTACGAGTCCCTTTCAAATCTATAATACTTTATCTGTGTGTGTGAGAATCACATATATCTATCTATATCTATGGCTGGATGGCTCTCTGTCAGGAGGGCTTTGATTACGTTTTCTTGCCCTGGTGAAGGGAGTTGGACTGCATGCCCTTGAGTATTTTCTGTTGGTCATGGGGGTTCTGTGTGGGAAGTTTGCCCCAGTTCTGTCATTCGTGGGGTTCATGAAGAACAGCCTTTGATTGTGGATGAACAATAAATCCCAGTAACTACAACTTCCAAATGCCAAGGTCTATTTCCCCCCAAATTCCATCTGTGTTCATATTTGGTCATATGGAATATTTATGCCAAGTTTGGTCCAGATCCATCATTGTTTGAGTCCAAAGTGCTCTCTGGATGTAGGTGAACTACAACTCCAAAACTCAAGCTCAATGCCCATCAAACCGTTCCAGTATTTTCTGTTGGTCATGGGAGGCCTGTGTGCCAAGTTTGGTTCAATTCCATCGTTGGCGGAGTTCAGAATGCTCTTTGATGGTAGATGAACTATAAATCCCAGCAACTACAACTCCCAAATGACAAAATTAATCCCCCCCCCCAACCCCACCAGTATTCAAATTTGGTCCAGTGATGAAAATACATCCTGCATATCAGATATTTACATAATAACAGTAGCAAAGTACTGAAGTACTAATGAAGTAGCAATAACAATAATTTTTTGCTTGGGGGTCACCAAAACATGAGGAACTGTATTAAGGGGTCGTGACATTAAGAAGGTTGAGAACCACTGTTCTAGAGGCATTTTTCCTGACGTTTCGCCTGCATCTATGGCAAGCATCTTCAGAGGTAGTGAGGTCTGTTGGAGTTAGGAAAATGGGTTTATATATCTGTGGAAAGACCAGGGTAGGACAAAGGACTCTTTTCTACTGGAGCCAGGTGTGAATATTTCAACTGACCACCTTCATTAGCATTTGATGGCCTGGCTGAGCCTGGGGGAATCTTTTGTTGAGAGATTTATTATTATTATTATTATTATTATTATTATTATTATTATTAGCTTACAGTTTAGAAACACTGCTACAGCTTTAAGGTTTCTGCTCCCATGGCAGAAGCAAAGGCCTTCCCACCAAAGAGGCACATCTTCCCACACGAGACGTGCAAGCAGTCTGACACCACTTTAAATGCGAGAACTCCAATGCGATGCGTCCTTGGGATTTGTAGTTTGCACTCTTTGGCAGGGGAGGCTAACGGGCCTTGTCAAGAGAGAACTCGCACATCAGCAGGGCGCCGTGAAAGGAGGTGAAAGTGGTGCCCGAGTGCCTTCGCGTCGATACGCCTTGCAGCGCTCCCTCCTTCCTGCCTCTCCTCCGCCTACATGGCGTCACCACCCCTCGCTCTCGCGCTCTCCCTGCAAACTGCCACATTCCTCCCCCTTGACAACAAGGCCTCCCGCGCGCGGCCTCTCTCCTCAGCCCAGCCTCGCCTCAGGAGCGAGAGAGAAGGCCTCGGCCTACCTACCTACCTACCTCAGTCCCTCCCTCCCCCCCTACCCCTCAGGGAGCCCCGCGCGCGGGACGACTTACTACGCGAGCTCCGCGCCTGGGCCTTGCCTCGGCCCCGCTCTTGCCCCGATTCGTAGGCCTCCTCCTCCTCCTCTATCGCCGCCGCCTCCTTCTTTCTCTGCCTCAGCAATCGCTCCCACCGGAAACGCAGCGCCCTCCGCCAATCGGCACCCGGCCTGACGTCAATGGGCCTCGCGCTCACTCGGCGAACCGTCGCCATGGCAACCTTAAAGGAGAAGGCGCTGCTGCTCCCCGCCCGGGAATCCAGAAGGGGGGAAATGGAGCTCGCCGCCGTACTCCTTCCCTTTAAAACGTCCACTGACGTCAGAGCGCTTGTTGCAAGGGAGCCCTCGGCAGAGATGGCCCCGCCCGCTCGGAAAAGAAGGGAGGAGAAGGAGAGGAAGCCTCAGAGGCAGCTTTGCTGGTGCCTTCCTCTGAGGCACAGCTAAATAAAATCCCACATTATCTGCTTTGAAGTGGGATATATGGCAGTATGGGCTGAGGGCCTTTCCACACAGCCTTAAATCCCAGATTATCTGCTGTGAAGTGGGATATATGGCAGCATGGACTGAAGGCCTTTCCACACAGCCTTAAATCCCAGATTGTCTGAGTGTGGATTCAGATAACCCAGTTCAAAGCCAAATAAAATTCCACATTATCTGCTTTGAAGTGGGATATATGACAGTATGGGCTGAGGGCCTTTCCACACAGCCCTAAATCCCAAATTTCCACATTATCTGCTAAATAAAATTCCACATTATCTGCTTTGAAGTGGGATATATGGCAGCATGGACAGAGGGCTTTTCCACACAGCCTTAAATTCCATAATATCTGAGTGTGGACTCAGATAACCCAGTTCAAAGCAAAAGCTAAATAAAATCCCACATTATCTGCTTTGAAGTGGGATATGTAGCGGTATAGACTGAGGGCCTTTTCACACAGCCTTAAATCCCAGATTATCTGCTTTGAAGTGGGATATATGGCAGTATGGACAGAGGGCCTTTCCACACAGCCCTAAATCCCAGATTATCTGAGTGTGGACTCAGATAACCCAGTTCAAAGCTAAATAAAATCCCACATCTGCTTTGAAGTGGGATATATGGCAGCATGGACTGAGGGCCTTTCCACACAGCCCTAAATCCCAGATTGTCTGAGTGTGGATACAGATAACCCAGTTCAAAGCCAAATAAAACCCCACATAATCTGCTTTGAAGTGGGATATATGGCAGTGTGCAGGCACAACTGTACCAGGAGCTCCAATTTTGTTTGCTTTGCATTGAATGTTTGTTGTAGTCCTAAATTTCAGGGACTCTGCAGATAGGTGGCTTCTTTTGGCTGCAATCATAGGGCAAGCCACCTGTCAATTATAGTTAGGTTCCCTAGTCCCGCCCCTTTTTTGGGCTTTTTGGAGGGAATAGGTGCCATTTTGGGTTCAGTCCACACAGAGAAACTTTTCATGCAGGACATAATACCAAGAGCTCCTGTAGAAAGCTTCATCTTCTACAGCTTGGCCGGGGAGAAAAGGCTCTACGGCTTGGCCAGGAGATATACAGCCTTACAGCTCCTCTGCTGAGGGAATCTGGCCTCACAGCATTTCAGCCAGCCATCACTGAAACCTGAACTCCTTTTGCCCCCAGATAAATGCATTTATCCGGCCCCTGGCAGGGGGGCTAAACCAATAGCAGCCTGGCTGCTGCTCCTCTCCCGCTCGGGGGCTGGGAAGGAAGAAGGAGGTGGAGGCACGGATGCTGTGAGTGCTGGGTCTGAATGGAGGGAGCGAGAAGGCAGGCAAGCAGATCAGGGCCTTCCCGCCCCCCTTCCAGCCCCCCAGATGCTCCATCTCCGCCTGTAGAGCTCCAGGGTGTATGAGGCATGGTGCCCCATGGCTGGGGCTGCAAGGTTGGCAGGTAGCGGGAGGCACGTCTGTCTCTTTTCTCCACGCTCCTAGCCAGCCACTCTCCTCTTGCTGCTCCAAAACTCAAGTCCAATGCCCTTCAGTTTACTTCAGGAGACTGGCAGAAGGAAGGGGCTGGACTAGATGCCCTTTGGGGGTCCCTTCCAATTGTATGAGTCTAATAATAATAATATACTCATGCTATCTTCCTGCCTGGCAGAAAGAAGGGGCTGGACTAAATGACCTTTGGGGGTCCCTTCCAACTGAATTTAATAATAATAATAATAATAATAATAATAATAATAATAATAATAATAATAATAATAATGTCTCTCCCCCCCCCCCCTCCCCTCCAGTATGTTCTGTTGGTCATGGGAGTTCTGTATGCCAAGTTTGGTTCAGATCCATTTTGGAGGAGCTCAGAATGCTCTTTGATGGCTGGTGAACTATAAATCCTCAGAACTGCAATTCCCAAATGTCAGGGTCTCTTTTCCCTATTCAGCTGTGAATGTGATTTGATACCTTTCCATTGAATGTTTAAAGCAGGCATGAGCCAGCTTGGGCCCTCCTTGTGTTTTGTACTTCAGCTCCCACTACTGGCTGTTAGGAATTGTGGGAGTTGAAGTCCAAAACACGAGGGCCGAAGCTGGCCCATGCCTGCTTTAAAGAATAGTAATAATGTTTAATTCTATTGTAATGTTTCATATATTTGTAGATTTAAAATTGTATTGAAATGTAAGCTGTTTTGGCCCCTTCCACACAGCTGTATAAAATCCACACTTAACTGGCTTACATGGACTCTGATAATGCAGTTCAAACCAGATATTGTGGATTATCTGCCTTGATATTCTGGGTTATATGGCTGTTTGGAAGGGCCCTTTCAGACAGGCCCTATATCCCAGGATCTGATCCTAGGTTTTCTGTTTATCCCAGATTATCTGGCAGTGCAGACTCATATAATCCAGTTTAAAGCAGAAAACCTGGGATCAGATCCTGGGATATAGGGCGTCTGGAAGGGCCCACTGTCTCCTTGTGGAGACAAAAAGTGGTGTATAAATAAACGTAATATTAAATTGTAGAACAGAAATCTGTTCCTGGTTTGAAAGTGTTATTTTCTGCTTAATTGTGTGGCCCTTACTTTGAAAGTAGTAGTTCTCATCCAGAAACTGTGTGGCTGCCACAAACTATTGCCCAAAAAATTTGGCCAATAGGCTGATCAGTAAACATATTCATGGGTTCCTGCTGTTATAGTAAACCTGTTACCCATGCTACGACATGCTTGAAGTCAAATTTTCATTTATTTGTAATTAGAAATAAATGTTTCACAATATATAAAAAAATGTTTCACAATATTCCCGTGTAAACTATAGTCCGGCCCTCCAACAGTCTGAGGGACAGTGAACTGGCCCCCTGTTCAAAAAGTTTGAGGACCCCTGATATAGACTCTATATAGAGAGCAGTAGTTCTCCACCTGTGGGTCCCCAGGTGTTTTGACCTACAGCTTACCAGCTTTTAGGATTTCTGGGAGGTGAAGGCCAAAACATCTGGGGACTCACAGGTTGAGAACCACTGATATAGAGTCAGTTCCATTATATGGGTAGACGCCAAAAGGAGGCGCTAGAGAGAGAAGGATAGTCCATTTTATGGAAGTGGAAGGTGGGTTGAAGGAGTAAAACCATTTCTTCTTGTTTTCCTGTTATTCCCCGCATCCATGTCGTAGTTATAGAAACAACCCTCTTTATGAAATGGGAAGTGGGGAGGGGGAATGACCAACAAAAACAGGGGAAATGGCTTTCCTCTTTGAACTCCCCCCACCATAAAATGGACTATCCTCTCTCTAGCGCCTCCTTTTGGCCTCTGCCTGGGTAATGGGACAAGAGTTAGTTTAAATTTGTTCCTTATTCAACTTACATACAAATTCAGCTTAAGAACTTATTTTGTTTGTAACTTGGGGACTGCCTGTACTCAGTATCGAGCATGCATTTACTGCAACTGCATTTTAAGAGGAACAGAATCATTATAAATTGGGACTACAAAAAGAGGAGAGGCTCACACAACCGACTATGGGATTTAACAGTTTGACAGTGACATCATTTAGGTTCCCAGAGAATCTAATTGATATTATATCTGTTCTGAAGTTAATAATTTAGATGGCTGTAACTTGTTGTTGTTCATTCGTTCAGTCATCTCCGACTCTTCGTGACCTCATGGACCAGCCTACGCCAGAGCTCCCTGTCGGCCGTTACCACCCCCAGCTCCCTCAAGGTCAGTCCAGTCACTTCAAGGATGCCATCCATCCATCTTGCCCTTGGTCGGCCCCTCTTCCTTTTGCCTTCCACTTTCCCCAGCATCATTGTCTTCTCTAGGCTTTCCTGTCTCCTCATGATGTGGCCAAAGTACTTCAACTTTGTCTCTAGTATCTTTCCCTCCAGTGAGCAGTCGGGCTTTATTTCCTGGAGGATGGACTGGTTGGATCTTCTCGCAGTCCAAGGCACTCTCAGCACTTTCCTCCAACACCACAGCTCGAAAGCATCGATCTTCCTTCGCTCAGCCTTCCCTAAGGTCCAGCTCTCACATCCGTAGGTGACTACAGGGAATACCATGGCTTTGACTAGGCGGATCTTTGTTGCCAGTCTGATGTCTCTACTCTTCACTATTTTATCGAGACTGGACATTGCTCTCCTCCCAAGAAGTAAGCGTCTTCTGATTTCCTGGCCACAGTCTGCATCTGCAGTAATCTTTGCACCTAGAAATACAAAGTCTGTCATGGCCTCCACGGTTTCTCCCTCTATTTTCCAGTTGTCAATCATTCTTGTTGCCATAATCTTGGTTTTTTTGACGTTTAGCTGCAACCCGGCTTTTGCGCTTTCTTCTTTCACCTTGATTAGAAGGCTCCTCAGCTCCTCCTCGCTTTCGGCCATCAGAGTGGTGTCATCTGCATATCTGAGGTTGTTAATGTTTCTTCCAGCAATTTTCACCCCAGCTTTGCATTCATCTAGCCCCGCACATCGCATGATGTGTTCTGCATACAAGTTAAAAAGGTTGGGTGAGAGGATGCAGCCTTGCCGTACGCCTTTCCCAATCTTGAACCAGTCTGTTGTTCCGTGGTCAGTTCTGACTGTTGCTACTTGGTCCTTGTACAGATTCCTCAGGAGAGAGACAAGGTGGCTTGGTATGCCCATCCCACCAAGAACTTGCCACAATTTATTATGATCCACACAGTCAAAGGCTTTAGAATAGTCAATGAAGCAGAAGTAGATGTTTTTCTGAAACTCCCTGCCTTTCTCCATTATCCAGCGGATATTGGCAATCTGGTCTCTCGTTCCTCTGCCTTTTCTAAACCCAGCTTGAACATCTGGCAACTCTCGCTCCATGTATTGCTGGAGTCTTCCTTGCAGGATCTTGAGCATTACCTTACTGGCATGAGAAATAAGGGCCACTGTACGGAAGTTGGAGCAGTCTTTCGCATTTCCCTTTTTTGGTATGGGGATATAAGTTGATTTTTTCCAGTCAGATGGCCATTCTTCTATTTTCCATATTTACCGGTAGCTTTTTCTCCATACATGTACATGCCTAATGATTACTGATGCATAACATGAGCAGTAGAGGAAAAAAGAGCTGTGCCCTTTGGAGTTCAGAATCTATCCTGGTGGAGATAAGTGCAGGAATGCAGGCCTGGCAGCAAACGAAAAGGCCATATATTTGTTTTTGTTGGTTATTATTTTTAGAAGCAAGTCTCTGCATATGGAAATTTCTCAGATTATTTTTCATGTTTTCTTCCCTCCCTCCCCCCCCCCCCCCCCAGGTTAGCACATCCAATGCTTGTTTATTAATGCTGGATAAGCATTCTGAAAATATACTAAATGGAATGTGGTAGACTCCCAATGGGGCTTCTTGAGAAAGAATGGCAGCTATAGAAAGATTATGTTCATTTTTGGTGTTTACGAGAAGCCACTAGGGAATATTGAAACTTTTTCTATATTTTTTCCTCTTGACAGCAACACAGCTGTTAAGCATATATTTGGCATTCATTATGCAGCAGGTACTGTGGCTCATTTTTTAATGGACAAATCAAAATCATGTATTTTTTGTGATTTTCATATTACTGTCGTATGCCAATGGTACTAGGCAGGAAGAAAAGAATATAATGTGTATATACCCTAATGCAGGAGTCCTCAAACTAAGGCCCGAGGGCCGGATATGGCCCTCCAAGGTCATTTACCCAGCCTTCACTCAGGGTCAATCTAAGTCTGAAAGGACTTGAAAGCACACAACAACAACAACAACAACAACTCTATCTCATCAGCCAAAAGCAGGCCCACACTTCCCATTGAAATACTAATAAGTTTATATTTCTTATTAGTATTTCATTTTAATTATTGTATTGTTTTTAATTAGATTTTTATTTGAGAAGAGAAAATACAGTTATATAGACATATACTGTACATTTCCATCTCTTTAATTTACATTCCCACCAAAAAAATCAGTTCTTCATTTGGAGGTAAATTCCCATCTTCTTTTTCCAATAATTTTTCTAGAAATTTTCTCCAGATACTTTCTAAGTCATTTTTTTTACATAATCCCGTCTTTACTTTTAAGTTTGATGTTAGCTTATCGTTCAGTGCCATTTTCCAGATTTCTTTATACCATTCATTAATCTGTATTTTCATTGCCCCCTTCCAATACTTTGCAATTAATAGTCTAGCTGCTGTTAAAAGCATGTCTATTACATTTTTTCCCTCTTATCTTTCCCATCCTCTTTTTTTAATTAAAAGTAATATTTCTACTGGATTCCTCCTAATTTTTATATCGACAATCCATATTTTGTTTTTTAACACGATTGTGAGGTCAGGAGTATTGTGCTCTAAAACTCTATCTGTCTGAATTCAGAAGTCCCAGAGGAGTTTGGTGTGTTCATTCTCTGTAACTTTTTCCAGCTTGTGATCCCACCAGTTCTTTGTCACAGGCAGATGGCATTTGTGGGACAAGTTCCAATTAATCATCTGAGCAACGGTGTTATGCCTCTGCTTGTAGTCTGTCTGCGCAATCTTCTTGCAGCAGCTAAGGATGTGATCTATTGTTTCATCTGATTCCTTGAGGAGTCTACATTTGGGATCTTCTTCTTCTTACTCTTATCCTTCCTTCCTTCCTTCTTTTGCCTTCTTTTTCTCTTTCTTTCATCCCACCCCACTTACACATCACCTAGCAGGAGCCAGTCCACTTCATCCCTTTTACTTTCCTCAACTCTTACAGGCAAAGGTGTGGTTCTTTTAGGTCAAACCCATATATTATTTTAAGTTGGATAAGGGAAAATACAGTATATCTGCTGAGTATGGTCCTGATCCATCAAGCCATGTAGGAGCCTTTGTGATACAAATGGGCAAACCAACCAACAAACATGCATATTTTGACTTTTGATAGATATGTACTGTATCTATATATGTGTGTGTCTATCTGAAAGATAGACAGATAGACAGACAGACATGTAGACACATATTACTTGTAGGAAAGCTACACTTATGAATTGTTGAACATTCAAGGATGCATGGAAGGAAACACTCCTCCTTCATCCCTTCCAATGCCTACCTGGGATAAAGGTTTGCCTATTGCTCCAGTTGATTTTCTAAATAAAATAACAGACATGACCTTAAGGGCACTTGATATAGCCACACAGTGATTTAATAATAACCACATAAGTGGCATATTAAAACTAGCTTGGACTGGATAAAGCTTTAAGTGGAAAGTGTGGGAAATGTGGAGGGGAAGTCACTCTGATTCCCAAGAAAAGTCTCTTGCTAGGATTTAAAAACATCCAACACATACAATTTTCTCTTTCTTACTTTTTGTTAACAGCTAACTTCAATTGTTCTTCTTTTATTTTATTTTATTTTATTTACTATATTTATACCCCATCCTTCTCACCTCGAAGGGGACTCAGAGCGGCTTGCAAACTATGACAAGAATTCAATGCCACATCGTGCACATAACAATAAACATATCATATTAAATAAAAAAACAGTTAAAACATATAAACAGTTAAACATATAAATACAATAAAACAGATTAAAAACATATGACGTGCTGAGTTATTGTGCTGGTACGGCTGTACCAGGAGCTTTAGCTTCATTTTCTTTTTATTGAGTGTTTCCATATATTCCAAGGTTTCATGCATTTTGCAGTAAAGTGGCTTCCCTTGGTTTGCAATTATAGGGCCAATGACCTGTCTATCATTGTTAAGTTTTGGTTCCGCTCCTTTTTCCAGGGCTCTGGGAGGGAAAGGGAACCATTTTTAGTTCAGTCTTATAGTGGAAAGCTTAGCTACAGGACGTGGATCAGGTCCATCTGTAGACAAGCTTCGTTTCTCACAGCATCCGGGGAAACAGCTCCACATCTTTCGTGGAAAAGATCCAAAAGAACTCCAGCTGGAGAATCTACAAGCCTTGGCTGGTAGGTCTACTCGGGTAACCAGAAGCAATTGGAGCCGGGAGTAGAGCCCATACCGGCAAGCATAGAAAGTAGATTGCTTAGGAGGGGTTAAAAAGGGTTTTCCTTTTAAAGAAAATAAACAGTTCACAAAGCCACTTACCTGTCCATTTGGGCAAGTTATGAAGCATTTGTTTGACTTGTCAAAGATCTGAGAAGTGTTTGTTTAAATTGTTGAAGATCTAAGCAATAATAAAGGACTTTGTTAAACTTTTCAAGCATCTAAAGATATTTGTATAGAAAAATCCTTAGGACCTCTCAGCCAAGGCAACCCGGCTTCCCGCTGGGCACAAAGAGCATGTCCTGTTCAAAAGACAATTATTATAGGCCCAGCACATGACAGCAAAGTTATTATTTCCATACTTCTTGGTTTTCCCATAGTCATTATTCAGACTGCTAGATTGAGGTTGAATTCTGTATTACCCTACTCTCTGAATGCCTGTGTACAAAGACAGGACTTTAGCTTTTTCCTGAAGACCAGGAAAAATGGAGCGAGTCTTATGTCACTGGGGAGGGAGTTCCACACCTGAGGGGCCAACACTGAGAAGGCCCTGTCCCTCATCCTCACCAGTTACACCTGAGAAGGAGGTGCGACTGAGAGCAGGACCTCCCCAGAAGATCTTAACCTCCATGATGGTTCATAGAGGGAGATGTGTTTGGACAGGTAAGTTGGACCAGAACCATTTAGGGCTTTATAGGCCAAAGCTAGCACTTTGAATTGGGCCCGGTAGCAAACTGGCAGCCAGTGGAGCTGATGCAACGGGGGAATTTTATGTTTCCTGTACATTACTTCAGTAAGGAATCTTGCTGCTGCCCGTTGGACTACTTTAAGCTTCTAGACAGTCTTCAAAGACAGTCTCACATAGAGTGTGTTGCAGTAGTCTATTTGAGATGTAACAAGAAAATGAGGAAGGATCAAGTGCAATGGTCATTAAAATCCTGCTGAAACAAATGGATATTTGGGGTCCCAGCATACCTAGGCTCCAAAGATCAAATGAGACACTAATGAGTTGAAGGCGAAGAACAGAGGATTTATTCAGTTGAACAAAGTGGAAGCCAGGAGAGTCTGCGCTCTCAAATCAGACATAAAAACAATGGAGGCATTTATAAGAATTAGACACACATTCATAGCAATGGACTTTTACCGCCATGAGTACAGGGGACGGCTAGTCTAATATATAAATGGACATCCTAAAGAGAACTGGGAGTCGGAATGGAAAGGGCTTAAAGCCATAGTAAAGGGGAAATGAAAATATAAGTAACTGAATCAGATAATCTTCATGATCGAACAAATAAAGTAATACAAAGAGCAGAGCTACAACTGTTCCCAAAGGGAGGGAGAAGAAGAGGAAAGAGGAAAAAATGAATATGCAGTAGTAGAGAAGTATAGAAATGTAAAGTATAGGAAAACAGGAATCATCAGGACCCTCGGTGGCGCAGTGGGTTAAACCCTTGTGCTGGCAGGACTGAAGACCGACAGGCCGCAGGTTCAAATTTGGGGAAAGTGCGGATGAGCTCCCTCTATCAGCTCCGGCTCCCCATGCGGGGACATGAAAGAAGCCTTCCACAAGGATGGTAAAACATCAAAACATCTGGGCGTCCTTTGGGCGACATCCTTGCAGACGGCCAGTTCTCTCACACCAGAAGTGACTTGCCGTTTCTCAAGTCACTCCTGACGTGAAAAAAAATCAGAATATGAGAATATATGGGATTTTTTAAAAATAAAGGTGACTGTGAAAATGTTATAATTTACTTATAAAACGAAATAAAAATATTTTAAATGATGGTGGCCTGGGAATTGATAGGATTTATGTTAGGCACAACACATCACTCTTGACTGTAACAATCTGTGGCTTCAATGGGCCAGGTCAGTATAGACTGACTTAAAACTATAACTGAAAGAATCAGAGAATAGTAATGAAAATGGTTCCCGATTTTTTTTTTCAATAGCATTGTTGGATGGAAACAGAAGAGAAGGAGGCAGAACTGTACTTCTTTTCAAAAACTCAAACATCTGTTGAGTTGAGCAGCCCATGCCTGCTGTAAATTATGCTATTTCTATTTATGGAGCTGGCCTAGCAAGAGGTCCTCAAGTTAAACGGGGGCTTTGATGTCGGTCAAGATGTTCTTTTTAATATAATAATAATAATAATAATAATAATAATAATAATAATAATAATAATAAATACCAAAATTGCAATGTGGGTTGCCTTCCTCCCTGAAGGAAATGAGGAGGCAAGAATGGTGGGTGAGAGTATTCCTCAGGAGGTAAAATGGCAGGATTGAGGCAAAAAAGTCTTTACTAATAATATAATATATTGTATATACATATAATATTATAATGTAATACAATATAATACTATTAATAATAATAATAATACAATATTATAATTATATTTTATATTACATGTAATATTACTAATATTACAATATAATGGTATAATGCAATATAGTAATATATAATACTGATATTGTACTATGCTAATAATATAATATATTGCATGTATATATATCTTGTAAGCTGCTCTGAGTCCCCTTCGGGGTGAGAAGGGCGGCATATAATGCCATAAATAAATAAATAAATAAATAAATAAATAAATAAATAAATAAATTTTGTTCATGAACTAACAAATCATAGAATCAAAGAGTTGGAAGAGACTTCATGGGCCATCCAGTCCAACCCCATTCTGCCAAGAAGCAGGAATATTGCATTCAAATCACTCCTGACAAATGGCCATCCAGCCTCTGTTTAAAAGCTTCAAAAGAAGGAGGTTCTGCCACACTCCGGGGCAGAGAGTTCCACTGCTGAATGGCTTTCACAGTCAGGAAGTTCTTCCTCATGTTCAGATGGAATCTCCTTTCTTGTAGTTTGAAACCATTGTTCCACGTCCTAGTCTCCAGGGAAGCAGAAAACAAGCTTGCTCCCTCCTCCCTGTGGCTTCCTCTCACATATTTATCCATGGCTATCATATCTCCTCTCATCCTTCCCTTCTTCAGGCTAAACATGCCCAGCTCCTTAAGCCGCTCCTCATAGGGCTTGTTCTCCATACCCTTCATCATTTTAGTCACCCTCCTCTGGACACATTCCAGTTTGTCAATATCTCTCTTGAATTGTGGTGCCCAGAATTGGACACAGTATTCCAGATGTGGTCTGACCAAGGCAGAATAGAGGGGTAGCATTACTTCCCTAGATCTAGACTCTATGCTCCTATTGATGCAGGCCAAAATCCCATTGGCTTTTTTTGCCGCCACATCACATTGTTGGCTCATGTTTAACTTGTTGTCCACGAGGACTCCAAGATCTTTTTTGTATCTATAAATATTGTAAATATTGAAGCTTCTGTTAAGCTTCTGCATAGATGTATCAGCCAGAAACTGCTATAGCACCCATATGAAGTAAGAATCACAGTCTTTGAATATGTCTACACTGTGGAATTAATGCAGTTTGACATCACTTTAATGGTCACGGCTCAATGTTATGCACTCATGAGACTTGTAGTTTTACAAGGCCTTTAGCTTTGTTTGCTAAACAGTTTTGTTGCCTCACCAAACTACGACTCCCAGGATTCTGTAGCAGCGAGTCATGGCAGTTAAAGTGATGTCCAACTGCCTTGATTCTAAAGTGTTAGCTCATCAGGCATGAGCTAACTTCGGCCTTCCAGGCATTTAGGTCTTCAACTCCCACAATTCCTAACAGCCGATTGGGAAAGTAGCCTTCAAGCTTACTCATGCTGGAAGCTACCATATTTTCTTTTTTGCATTAGGCATGACATCGAGTACATATAATTTGTTTATGATCTGGGTTGTTGTAGTTTTTTCAGGCTATACTTACTTACTTAGGCGATCCCTCGTTGGACGAGTAAGATGGTCTTCCATCATGGTTTTCCTTGTGGGTCCGCATGTGGCTGTGGAGCCCTATTCTTGCTCTGCATCTTCTTCCGCAGTGAGGGCATTGGTTTCCAGGTGGAAGGCGGTCCCGGTCAGGGTTGGCTTGACGCGCCTTCCTTCTGGCACGTTTCTCTCTTTCACCCTCCACTCGTGCCTCCTCGAATTCTGCAGCACTGCTGGTCACAGCTGACCTCCAGCTGGAGCGCTCAAGGGCCAGGGCCTCCCAGTTCTCAGTGTCTATGCCAGAGTTTTTAAGGTTGGCTTTGAGCCCATCTTTAAATCTCTTTTCCTGTCCACCAACATTCCGTTTTCCATTCTTGAGTTCGGAGTAGAGCAACTGCTTTGGGAGACGGTGGTCAGGCATCCGGACAACGTGGCCTGTCCAGCGGAGTTGATGTTGGAGGACCATTGCTTCAATGCTGGTGGTCTTTGCTTCCTCCAGCACGCTGACGTTTGTCCGCTTGTCTTCCCAGGAGATTTGCAGGATTTTCCGGAGGCAGCGCTGATGGAATCGTTCCAGGAGCTGCATGTGACGTCTGTAGACAGTCCACGTCTCACAGGCATATAGCAGGGTTGGGAGGACAATAGCTTTATAGACAAGCACCTTAGTATCCCTACGGATGTCCCGGTCCTCAAACACTCTCTGCTTCATTCGGGAAAATGCTGCACTTGCAGAGCTCAGGCGGTGTTGTATTTCGGCGTCGATGTTGACTTTGGTGGAGAGGTGGCTGCCAAGGTAGCGGAAATGGTCGACATTTTCTAATGTTACACCATTAAGCTGTATCTCTGGCATTGGAGAGGGGGCGGCTGGTGACTGCTGGAACAGCACTTTGGTTTTCTCGATGTTCAGTGACAGGCCAAGCTTTGTGTATGCTTCTGCAAAGGTGTTGAGAGTGGCTTGTAGATCTTCTTCTGTATGCGCACAGACAACATTGTCATCAGCATACTGGAGTTCTATAACAGATGTTGTTGTGACCTTGGTTTTGGCTTTCAGTCTGCTGAGGTTAAATAGCTTGCCGTCTGTCCGATAGATGATTTCCACTCCGGTGGGAAGCTTCCCATCAACAAGGTGTAGTATCATGGCGATGAAGATGGAGAATAAAGTTGGGGCAATAACACATCCCTGTTTGACACCTGATTCCACCTTAAATGGGTCACTTTGGGAGCCATTGCTGTCCAAGACTGTTGCCATCATGTCATCGTGGAGGAGCCGCAGGATGTTCACAAATTTGCTTGGGCACCCGATTTTTTGGAGGATGGTCCAGAGAGCGCTGCGATTCACTGTGTCGAATGCCTTTGCAAGGTCGATGAATGCCATGTACAGAGGCTGGTTTTGTTCCCTGCATTTTTCTTGGAGTTGTCGTGCAGTGAAGATCATGTCCACAGTTCCTCTGGAGGGGCGGAAGCCGTTCTGGGATTCTGGGAGGGTGTCTTCTGAGAGGGGCAGAAGGCGGTTTGCAAGGATTCTTGCGAGGATTTTTCCAGCAGAGGTTAGAAGGGAGATACCTCGATAGTTTCCGCAGTCTGTTCTTTCCCCTTTTTTGAAGAGGGTGATGATGGTGGCATCCTTGAAGTCTGCTGGGATTTTCTCGGTCACCCACACTTTTTCTATGAGCTGGTGGAGTTGGTGTGTCAGCGCAGGTCCTCCCTCTTTAAAGATTTCTGCTATATTTCAGGCTATATGGCCATGTTCTAGAGGCATTCTCTCCTGACGTTTTGCCTGCATCTATGGCAAGCATCCTCAGAGGTTGTGAGCCTGAAAAAACCTACAACAACCCAGTGATTCCGGCCATGAAAGCCTTCGACAATACATTGTTTATGATCATTGCTCAGCTTCTGGTTTACATTTTTGGAACCTATGTGTGGGAGGCTGAGCTGTCACTAGATGGCAGCATTTGTTATTAGAAGATTTGTACAAGTTGCAACTGTTCATGCTGAGAGATGAACTGAAAATTCATAGACCTTAAAAAGGTTCCTTATATGTAGTCAGACCATGATAGACCAATACTGTCAATCTTCAGATTTTTATGGGAAAGCCCCCATATACACTGCTGTATAATGCGGGTTGAAACTCCATTATATGGTCAGTGAGCACTCATATAACTGCATTATATGTCTGTTGTTGTTGTTCATTCGTTCAGTCATCTCCGACTCTTCGTGACCTCATGGACCAGCCCACGCCAGAGCTCCCTGTCGGCCGTCACCACCCCCAGCTCCTACACTGAGCATATAATGCAATTTCAAACAGGATTATATGGGAGTGTAGATGGGGACAAATTCTACCTTGTGATAGTTGGGGATTATTGAAAATGATTCTATTTCTTCCTCCATTTCAGTCAATAAAAGCATTAGGTTATTGGCAGATAAAGTGTCTTTTTTTCGATTGTCATGGTAATTTTTGTAGCAATGCATTTCGGCTGAGCCTCTGGACAAATCGCTAGCTAAATTTGAAATTTAAACATTCTGATGATGTTGACGTGGGTATTCTTCAAAGCAAAATAAAATTTCAGCTGATGATGCTAAAAAAAATGCTGGCATTCTAGCAAGGAATATTTGCTGATTGGCCCAGAAGACATGTGCCTACTATATAGTGTGTTATGATGTATTGTCCAATGAGGGCCCTTCCAGAGAGGCCCTATATCCCAGGATCTGATCTCAGATTTTCTGCTTTAAACTGGATTATATGAGCCTGCACTGCCAGACAATCAGAGATAAGCAGAGGCTCTCTGCTTGCATTGGATTATGGTATATGAGTTTACACTGCCATATAATTCAGTTCGAAGCAGATAATTTGGATTCAGAAATTGGATTATATGGCAGCATAGATGAGGACGTAACAAGCAAAGTTACCTTATTCAGCCTACGTTAAGTATGAAGACCTGATAAAGATTTTCAGGCTTCCCGTCAATCTTCTAATTGAGAGACACTACAGCTAAAGAAGTAGTAAGCAACTTAAATCTATCTATACATATAATAAAAGTGAAGATATGTATATGTATATGTGGTTGGAGTGTCCACTTCCACAGAGAGGCTCCCGCTTCCACAAACAGCTTTAACCCACAGTGATGAGAAGCCACCCAAAGCTCTCCCTCCAATGGCATTTCAGGTTATAGTGAGTACCATGAACATGTAGCCCAGCCCCTGCCAATGTCCTCCCCAAAAACCATACTGCCCACCACCAAGGAATGCTTTCATTTGGGGGCAATTTCATTCTAGATTTTATGTGTTTCCTCCACCACAGACATCCCAGTGTTTATTACTCTCTCCATTGGTGTGGAATTTGCATGATCCCTCCCACTGCTTCTCCCTTAAATCTTTCCTACTCAACAAATAGAGCAGAACTAATCAGTAACTAAACATACTGAAAGTGTTTCGGGGATTAAATATAATTACTACTGATGATATATAATAATATATCATTATATACTGTTTAATTATTGTACAATGGTATATTTTAAGTTTTAATGTTTTTTGATTGTGAGCCCCTTTGAGTCGATATGATAAAGCAGGATATATATAAATAAATAACGAGGGGCCTTTCCACACAGCCCTATATCCCAGAATGTCCAGGCGGAAAATCCCACAATGTCTGCTTTCAGATGTTGTTGTTCATTTGTTTTTGACTCTTTGTGACCGCATGGACCAGCCTATGCCAGAGCTCCCTGTCGGCCATCACAACCCCCATCTCCTTCAGTCAAGCCTGTCCCTTCAAGGATGCCATCCATCCATCTTGCCCTTGGTCATCCCCTCTTCCTTTTTCCTTCCATTTTCCCCAGCATCATTGTCTTCTCTAAGCTTTTCTTTCTTCTCATGATGTGACCAAAGTACTTCACCTTGGCCTCTGCTATCCTTCCCTCCAATGAGCAGTGTGATGTCTCTTCTCTTCACTATTTTATCAAGATGGGCCATTGCTCTCCTCCCAAGAAGTAAGCGTCACCTGATTTCCTGGCCACAGTATGCATCTGCAGTAATCTTTGCACCTAGAAAGACAAAGTCTGTCACTGTCTCCAAGTTTTCTCCCTCTATTTCCCAGTTGTCAATCATTCTTGTTGCCATAATCTTGCTTTTCTGATTGTTCTGTCGCCACTGGGCCTGTACACAATGCCTTTATTCTATAGGACGCACACTTTAAACCAGGGTGCCAGGGTGGGAAGCCAGGGTGCCCGAAGTGAGATTGTTAGAGACTTCCAGAAGTAATGGGCTTTAGAGTTCTTTAAATGTACAACAAAGTCTTTATTAAGGAACAAATCTTCAAACAAAACTTCAAGGCTTTACTATTCTAGTCTTTAAGAGACTGACATTAACTTGGCTTAACTGTACTATCTCAACATGAAGAAGAACCCTTTATAATCTCTCCCAGGCCGTCCATCACCTAGGCCTTGCCAGTCTGGGTATAACTGCCGATCCCAAATGCGTCTGGAAACCGAGTAACCTACTAGACGAAGCTATAAGATATTTAGCTGGAATTCTGTGGTTCTGTAATGCTGTCCTGTGGAAACTTTAGGGCTGTTTTCCCCTCTGGTGCTGAGAGGCTGTGAGCTCTCAGCCAGAGCCTTTGGGACCTTTTCCTTCTGTTTCCCTGGAACTGGATAGTCAGTTTGGACCCCGGATGGTCTTGAGGAATGAAGCCTTTCCTACGGGACAAACTGATTTGCGTCCTATAGGCTGGCTTCCTTGTGTGTGACTGACTAAAATGGTTCCTCTCTCTTCCCAAAACCCAGGAAAAGGGGCGGAACCAAAGCTAAATGAAGATGAACAGGGGGCTTGCCCTATGACTGCAAACTATAACAGGAAGCCACCCTGCTGCAAAATCTCAAGCCTGGGATTGCAAACAAACCTTTAGTTCAAAGCAAATAAAATTGGAGCTCCTGGAACAGCTGTTCCAGAACACTGATGTTTAGCTGCAACCCAGCTTTTGCGCTTTCTTCTTTCCCCTTGTTTAGAAGGCTCCTCAGCTCCTCCTTGCTTTCGGCCATCAAAGTGGTGTCATCTACATATCTAAGGTTGTTAATGTTTCTTCCAGCAATTTTCACTCCAGCCTTGCATTCATCAAGCCCTGCACATTGCATGATGTGTTCTGCATACAAGTTGATAATGTGAGATTTTCTGCCTTGATATTCTGGGATATAGGGCTGTGTGGAAGGGCCCTAAAATAAAATCAAAACAAGCTCAGCAGAAGAAGCGGGACTTCTGGAGAAGAGAGACCCCGCCCCGTCTGATGCAACCACCACAACACAGGACCACGTGGTCCCTCACCAGCTGTTTCCCGGCGCCCGCCTCAGCCAATCGCCGCCAGCCCTGTTGGCGTCGTGGGCGGGGCCTGGAGGGGTGGGGTTCTCTCTTTCCTAGCCTTGGAAGGCTCGAAGAAAGGCGGCCGGTTCGAACCTCCGCTGTCCAATCGGAAGGCGCGGCGAGGGTTGTGGCCCCGCCCCCGAGGCCGGCGGAAGCGATGAGACGTGTGGTGGCTTCTGTTTGGGTCCGTCAGGAGCCGGGGTGTATTGGAGGCAGCGAGGGCTGAGGACAGAGAAGGCCGAGCCCCGGCGAAAGGGCCAACTCGAGGCCGGGGATCCATGGAGGCCTCCGGGGGCGGAGAAGGGGAGCCTTCTGAGGCGCTGACCTGCTTCTCCTACAACCAGGACTGCACGTAAGTTGAGAAGGGGAGAGCGGAGGAGCATCCTTCCCTTCCAGGCGGGGAGGAGCTGGGGAAGCAGGGGGAATGCGCTTTGACACCCCTTTTTAACTCCCAAGGCGCAATTCTGTGGAATCCTGGGAGTTGTAGTTTTCCTCTTCTCTTCCAAAGAGGACTGGGGCCTCACCAAACTACAAACCCTATTGCATTAATCCATGGCATTTGGTATATTTCCAGAGTCTATAATCTATCTGTCTCTATATATATAAATGCTCTGTGCATAATGAGTTCCTTAAAAACAAAAGAACCAATGAACGAAATCACACCAAATTTGGCAACAAAACGTCTCACATCACAAGGAGTGACCATCACTCAAAAAATTATGATTTTTGTCATTTGGGAGTTGTAGTTGCTGGGATTTATAGTTTACCTACAATCAAAGAGCATTCTGAACTCCACCAATCATGGAATTGGGCCAAACTTAGCACACAGGGCTCCCATGACCAACAGAAAAAACTGGAAGGGTTTGGTGGACATTGACCTTGAGTTTGGGAATTATAGTTCACCCACATCCAGAGAGCTCTGTGGACTCAAACAATGTTGGATCTGGATCAAACTTGGCGCGAATATTCCATATGCCCAAATATAAACACAGATGGAGTTTAAGGGAAATAGACCTTGACATTTGGGAGTTGTAGTTGCTAGGCTTTATAGTTCACCTACAATCAAACAGCATTCTGAACTCCACCAATGATGGAATTCAACCAAACATGGCAAACAGAACTCCCAAGACCAACAGAAAATACTGGAAGGGTTTGGTGGGCATTGACCTTAGGTTTGGGAGTTGTAGTTCACCTACATCCAGAGAGTACTGTGGACTCAAACAATGATGGATCTGGACCAAACTTGGCACGAATTATCAATATGCCCGAATAGGAACACAGATGGAGTTTGGAGAAAATAGACCTTGACATTTGGGAGTTGTAGTTACTGGGATTTATGGTTCACCTACAATCAAAGAGCGTTCTGAACTCCACCAATGACAGAATTGGGCCAAACTTCCCACACAGAACCCCCATGAGCAACAGAAAATACTCAAGGCCATCCAGTCCAACTCCCTTAACCAGGGCAAGAAAACGTAATCAAAACCCTCCTGACAAAGAGCCATCCAGCCATAGATAGAGATAGATATGATTCACACACACATAGATATAGTATCATAGATTTGAAAGGGACCCCTAAAGAAGGACAATGATATGTTGCATGTTCCAGGGTGGGCAAACCAGACACTCTCCACATCAACACTGACAAAGAAACAACAAGAAATACTGTTTACTCAAAAGCATAAAGACATTACATATATTAGAAACCAACACTTTCTCATTACTTTATTTTCCAGATCAACAGACTGGGCCACAGTTAGTAACTGTATATAAGAACATTATGTAACAAAATTTGAAAAAAAAATCTGTTTCTGGTTTGAAACTGTTATTTCCTGTTTAATTGTGCAGTACTTACTGTTCTGCTCCAGAAGCTTTGTTTTTGTGACTTTCACAAACTATGTTGATGTGGGTTGTTGTAGGTTTTTTCAGGCTATATGGCCATGGTCTAGAGGCATTTTCTCCTGACGTTTCGCCTGCATCTATGGCAAGCATCCTCAGATGCAGGCAAAACATCAGGAGAAAATGCCTCTAGACCATGGCCATATACATGGCCATATAGCCCGAAAAAACTTACAACAACTCGGTGATTCCGGCCATGAAAGCCTTCGACAATATGTTGATGTGGTTGAGAGATGCATTGAAAAGTTATAGCCAAATGTTTTTGCAGTTTAATAAACCCTTTTCATTCACCCTTCCATTTCCTAAATGGAAGAACCATTTAGGAAATGACAGTTATAACCCAGGAGCAAAAATTGTGTCACATCGTGTAATGGGATATCTCGGAGATTATAGAATGTTAAGCACAGAATTTATTTTTTTTCCTTATACACTTTATGCACATAGTCTGCGGATAATGTATTTTCCCTCTTTTTGTGAATAAACCAAAGTGTCACTATATCTCTACAAACATAAATACATATTTTTATTTATTTATATCCTGCTTTATCTCTCCATACTGAGATTCAAAGCGGCTCACAATAAAAAATATTACAACTTAAAATATACAATTATACAATGATAAAGAAGTACATTATTATATATATTATTTTATTTACTGTATTTGTATACCGTCCCTCTCAGCCTTCCGGCAACTTGAGGTGTTTACAAGGCAAAATTCAGTGCCACCGAAAACACAATTACAATATAAAAACATTAACATCAATAAAATCATAACACTGTAATAAAGCATAATTCAATAAATAGTCATTAAAAACAATGTCCAGTACCGTATTTAATATATTAGTATTATTGTATTACAATATTATTGCTATATATTGTTATATTGTATTATTTTTAGTATTATATTGTATTACATTGTAATATTATTATATGTATATATAAAATATATTATGTTATTAGCATAGCACAATATTGGTATTATATATATTATACTAGCCATCCCCTGCCACACGTTGCTGTGGCCCAGTATGTGAATATGTGTTATGTGTGTGTATATATTTGTGTATGTGTGTATATATGTGGTTTTGCACATTCATTGTAATGCATTTTTAATTTATTTGGCTTTTAAAGTCTCTTCTGCTGTGTTTTTTAGTGTTTTTGTGAGTGATGGTCACTTGTTGGCCTGATAGGTGTATTGTGTCCAAATTTGGTGTAAATTCGCCCAGTGGTTTTTGAGTTCTGTTAATCCCACAAACGGACATTACATTTTTATTTATATAGAAGATTGTACTATACCACTATAATATTATTTAGTACTATACCATTATATTGTACATACCTTGGATTTCATGGCAATGGGACTCAAATCTAAACGCAAAATGCATTAAAATGTTTTGTACGTACCTCATACACATATCCTCTGTCATTTTTCCTCATGAAGTTAGGTTTGTGGGCATGGAAGCACCTGAAAGCAGCAGTGTCACCGTCCTAGGCTGGATCTACACTGTCATAGTATATTCCAATTTCTGAATCCAGATTATCTGCTTTGAACTGGAGTATATGAGTCTACACTGCCATTTAAGACAATGTGCCATAATCCAGTATAATAGGGCACAACCTGGATTCAGACTGGATTATATGGCAATGTAGATTTGAGCCCCAGCTACCCATATTTTTTATTTTTATTTTGGAGGGTTTCAGTTTTTGGAAAAAAGGATGATCAATTTATACTAGAGGAGACTCCAAATGGCTTCAGCTTTAGTTCCTCAAGTGCTTGTATTGGGAGTTAATACGTTAATATACATTTTCCCCCTGTTTGCACCTTTCCAGCAACAGCCTTCTCTACTTCCATTGTTGGATTACAGCTCCCCTCATCCCCATTTAACCCAGTCACAACCATGTTGGCTAGATGTATATGGCACACTAATAGAGAGCTTCTGTAGTGGGGGACTAGCAATACTGGCAAGCCGCTCTGAGTCCCCTTCGGGGTGAGAAGGGCGGCATATAAATGTAGTAAATAAATAAATACCCTTTCCCCCAATATAGTGTCAAATCTTGGCCCTATATTTGTACCCATTTGCAACATACCCCCTTTTCTTGGAAAGGAAACTGAACAGGGTTTGGTACCCAATAGCACCAGAGCCAACATTGGTCCAGGGATCCTTATTTTGAGTAGCTCTGGCCTAATGCATCCCTGCAGCATCAAGTTAAGATAGGAAACTAAAAACAAGTCTTCTGCCAACTTGGAAGTTGGTATTTTTGGAAACCAGCGCCCAAGTCTGACGTATCCCCTCATTGCGCTTCAGCTCTGAGTATTGGCAGACATGCCCCATAATGATGCCCTGTGTTTTATTTATATTTTCTCTCCTGACTTGCGGTTGTCTTTTTCTATCTCTTCCTGTGGATGGGATGTCAAAGAAAAAGAGTCTAGTTTAGCAGAAAATGTCATAACGATGTGTTCAAAGCTTAAATGCCATTGTGATCTAAGATTTTTTATTTTTTTTAAATCTAACTGGAAAATCAAATGTATGTATTATAAAGAAATATAATACAATGTCATAATGTAATATAATAAGTAGATTTATCTTAGATGAAGCTCTCCCTGTCCCTCAGCAACAACATTCCCCATTCCAAAACTGAATCTCTTGCGTGGCTGTTACTGTCAGGGCACTCAAGGTAGAATTAATGTGGACTGACACCACTTTAACTGCCATGGTCCAATACTATGGAATCCTGGGAATTGTAACATCATCAGTCCTGAGCATACTTTGGCAGAGAAGGCTAAAGATCCTTTAAAACAGACCTCCGCAACCTGTGGTCCTCCAGGTGTTTTGAACTTCAACTCACAGAATTCCTGACCATTAAACAAGATGACTAGGGCTGCTGGGAGTTGGAGGCCAGACACCTAATGGGCTGCCGAATGAAGATGCCTGTTTTAAATCAACAACTTCCAGGATTCCAAAGCATTGAGCCATGGTTGTGAGTCAAACTGCGCTCATTCTGCAGTGTGAGTGCACCCTCTGTCTTTTAAGGCAATGTCACATCATAGAGTGGTGTAAGAAGTGGTGTAAGAAGCTTTATTGTGTTTTTCTCTTACCTTAGGATTTGTGAGGAAGCACAAATCTTTCATCTACTTATTAGATTCAGAAACAAAATATGGGAAACTGTGACTAACGTAGCTTTCTGAAGTGGGCAAGCCATGTAAACATGTGTATTTTGTGGCATCAACTTTGCATCCTACTTTGATAGTTTATTGTATTTTCACCCTATTTCTTATGGCAGCATAGCAGTGAGCTTCTTTTAGTTCTTAGGTTTTTTTGGACAAACTCCCTCCCCCCCCCCCTCGGTTCTTCAGTTGGCTGTGCTCTTAGAGATGATAAATATAATATAACAACATTTGGCCACAGATTGCTCATCCCTGTTGTAATGTGAAGCAACTACTGGCAGTGAGTGATGAAATTGGAAGTAACACACTATGAAGATTGATGTTACTGATCTACAATGCTATTTGTCCAATCAATGTTCCACATTATACGCATATATTCCTGTACTGTTCATATGTGGTCCACATAATCTCTGCTGCATTATCAATCCTGGTTATTGGTCTTTTTGAGGGGTACAATTCAAAATGCAGGTTATGTCCTATAATACTGGAGCTGTGGAACGACCTGCTGGAAGAACTCTGACAGCTAAATTAGTTGTCTGAATTTAAAAGCCATGTAAAGACCTATCTCTTTGGGCAGGCCTACCCAGACAGTCTTTAAACATGAATTTTAAATGCATGCCCTTTGTTTAATCTCTTTTTTGTGTATTTTATAGAGATATGTTTTGGTGTGTAACTTTAATAGAGGTACTTTTTAATCTATGTATTTCTGGTGTTTTTTTTTTTCTGTGCTTGTGTGTTTTAATTATTCTGTAATCCACCTTGAGTCATGAAGAAAGGTGGGCAAGAAATATTATTACTATTAGTAGTAATAATAGTAGTAGTATTATGCCAGATTATCTGAAAGGGCATATCTGCCTTTGTGAGCCTAACTGGTTTTTAAGATTCATTGGGGAAGGCTTTACTTGTGCGCCCATGCCACTGCAGGCAGGTTTAGCGCTGGACATGAGATGATCTTTATCCCAAAAATACAACTTCCTCCCATTAGAGATGAGGTTGCCCTTTTTCTGCCTATATCCCACTAACAAGCAATGATCTTTTCATTCTGACAGGCCTTTCACTGTTGTGCATGGCCTTTTAATAGGCAGAGATGCTGTATTTTTGTCCTGATACCTACATTTTAAATATTCTTAAACTCATTTTTTTAAAGTGTTGCTTACTTTATTTAATTTTATTTAACCTTGATCATATTTTGAGAAAAAAGGTGGGTTATAAACTTAATAAATAAATTTAAAAACAAGATTCAGATCCTTATAGTGCAGAGAGTAAGCTGAAACTCAGGCAAATGATGTTAACGAATAAACACCAATGAAGAGGAAAGCATGATCAGATTCCTTCCTCCCCTCATATTTCTTCGCATATGTATTTCAAGGTTTCAGGCTATCAGTTTTCAGGTGAGAATGGCACCACCTGCCATTGGGAACTGAACAAATTCTTAACTAATGCACAAGTCATATTATATATGCTTAAGGCACACAATTAGCCACCAATTTTGAATTCCTTGCAGTGTTGTAAGCAATATCTTATACATCTTTCAGAACTGGGCACTATATGGAGAAGGATACGGTGCAAAAGATGCCTATGGCCTGATGTAAATATATTATTAAGTTGTTAATTATATCATTAAGTTGTGACTGTTGCATGTCCTGTTGACTTTGCTGAGGTGAAGTCAGAAGCCAACCAAGGGAGTGTGTGGAGTCATTACCTGAACCAGAAATGCATGGATGACAGTGCAAACAGGAAATACCTTAGCTTTCAAGCAACAGACAAGAAAAAGAAGATGTGGAATCAAGCCACTAGGGAGTAATATTAAAGCAAACAAAAGTCAAGAAGCTTCCATATTGTTTGCTGTTTAATTGCTCTGTGAAATATGTGAATCTGCCACATTCTGAGTTCAGTTCTAAGAATGATGAAGAGCTGTAACCTTTTTATCTATGATTCCAGAACTGAGATATAAGATGCATCTGCACTGTAGAACTGATGTAGTTTGACACCATTATGACTGCTCAGTGCTGTGGAGTCGTGGCATTTTTAGTTTAGTGAGTCACCCACACTCTTTGGCAGAGAAGGCTAAAGGTCTTGTACAACTCCCATGATTCCCCAGAATTGAGCCAGGGCAGTTAAAATGATGTCAAACTATTAATTCTGTAGTGTAGATGCACCCATAGACACCACAGGTAGGATTGTTTCTTCCTTCCCTACTCTCACTCCTCAGGTGTCCTGTCAAAAACAGAGAGGGCCATTTATCTTGGGAAATCTGACTTGGCCATGGTGGTCCACGCTCTGGTTACATCCCGTATAGACTACTGCGACGCTCTTTATGTGGGGTTGCCTTTGAAGACTGTCCGGAAGCTTCAAATGGTTCAACGGTCAGCAGCCAGGTTACTAACAGGAGCGGCGCCCAGGGAGCATACAACTCCTCTGTTGTGCCAGCTCCACTGGCTGCCAGTTTGCTACTGGGCACAATTCAAAGTGCTGGCTTTAGCCTATAAAGCCCTAAATGGTTCTGGTCCAACTTACCTGTCTGAATGCGTCTCCTCCTATGAACCAGTTAGGGTGTTAAAATCATCTGGGGAGGCCCTCTTCTCGGTCCCGCCGGTGTCACAAGTACATTTGGCGGGGACGAGAGACAGGGCCTTCTCAGTGGTGGCTCCTCAGCTGTGGAATGCCCTTCCTACATATATTAGATCGGCCCCCTCCCTGTTGACATTTCGGAGGAAAGTGAAGACCTGGTTGTTCGAGAAGGCATTTGAATTGGCAGTGTGACAAACATAGGAATACGGAACAATTGGATGATGAGACTGGATCTTGATTTTAACTATGAGACGCTAGTGAGATGTTTTATTGATTTATATTGACTGTTTATTATGCTACTGTTTTTAATTGTTTTTAACTGTTTTATGATGTTTTTGAGCATTGAATTTTGCTATTGTTAATTGCTCTGAGTCGCCCCAGGGCTGAGAAGAGTGTTATACAAATATAGTAAATAAATAAATAAATTTAGTTTAAACTGTTATAGCAATAGCTGTGTCTTTGCAATGAAGCCACAGTTCAAAAAAAATGTATTGTGGACATATTAAGAAGAATAGAGATACTATTGTTAAGCACAATTGAACAAAAGAAAATTAAAACGAAGAATTTGCTTCTTGGTTTTATTAGTCCCATTTCAAGCAATATATCTGAAGGTTTCATACATATTAGAGGTCCTAAATAAGGTAGCCACACTTTATTTGTCCTCAGAATCTACTAATCAGAAGTACATTTCCAATGAACCTGAAAATCCAGAAAAACAAGGAAGTTGAATCAGATCAGTGGACCTTCCAGACAAATTCTGACTATTTTAATTGGCAGTGTCTTCTCCAAAATTTTAGAGAGGGGAATTTCATTGAGTTACATCCTCGTTAGTCTTCTAAAATAGAGCAAAGGGTAGATCTAGCTGTTTAAACAACAGTTAAGGAAAACCTTAGACAACCCCAATTGGAGAAATTGGAGAAACAGCTGCACTCTCCACAAAGAATCTCTTGTTCCTGCTCACTAGCTCCCAGATGTGTGCCGTTTCAGGCCAAATGAAGGCTTCTGGGGTGAATTAGGGTCCAATAAATCAGTCTGGCCTTTTGCCTTCTGTATCTTCTGTATCTTCGGGACATGTAATCCAGGATGAAACGCTGCCGCTCTTTGACTCATTGTTGGTAGAAAGAGAATTAGTCCTTTGACACAGATGTGTTGCTGCTATTGCTATAGATAAATTTATATGACAGTCTTGATGTACTCAGCAATTCACAGTCGTTATCATGTTTGTCTTCTCAGCAGTAAAGTAGGCTAGATCACTGTTATGCCCTTTGTAGAGATGGAGAACAAAGACTGACTTGTTGGAAGGTCAATAAGTAATCCGTGGTAGCAGTGGACATTATCATGTTTCAGCCTCAAAGTTGTGTCATATTAAGATTCCTGTTGCTATGTGTTTCTTAGTTTGTACCACCTGAGCTTATAAGGTTATACCATCTCTAAAACCTAAAAATAAAGCACAGACCTACAATCAAAAGGATAAGTGTTAAATATAGACTTAGCCTGTAAATGTTGATGGACAGGCGAAAAGTTTTAGTTGAAAAATTGCATCTGTGATTGGCATTTGCCAGAAACTTTTTGCTGACAAGTAAGATTGAGGAAGAAGTTTAAAAAAAAATCCGCTCTTCAGGAAAACAGAAAGACTAGGTTTAAAATGAAACCAAAATAGAAAATACAGAACTATAATCTGGGAAAAAGGTCCAGTGGTCAATAGCATAGGAGAAAACATTGTCTTCCTACAAGTATTTGTCCTTATGTTAACAATTCTGCTCATGCATTTTGCATAGTAAATGAATGTAATTAACAGTTCTTATTTCATACATGATCAATTCTGGTTAAGGCAACTTCAGTTATGGACTCAGAAGCCAAACCTAGTGCAATTCTGTTAAAGCAGCAGACACTTTCAGCTGTTTGTGGGAGATCTAATGATGACTTTACAGTCCTTCATGGACATTGACTTTTCAAAGCAGAATTGTATGTTGAGGGGTCCCTCATAGTATCTTTTTGTGATATATGGACCGTAAACGGATGTTTTTGTATTGCAATGGTCCTTAACGCAACAATTTACTGCACTTAGTGCTGTAGTTTCGTAAGCAGAAAGGAACGCTATTTCCCTGCCCTTCTAGCTTTCTATAGGTGAGATATATTGGATGGAAGGAAAAAACCATATTCCACCTATGGTCTTAAATAGTACTAGCTTAGGTACCTGGCGATGCTTGGGTTAGGTCTTTTGTATGGACAAACATCAGAAGTAGGTTTTATTTTTCAGTTTTATGAATAGTCCCATTAGAAATACACATGGCTCTAGTATACACATGGGTCTTTGGATGTGGGTGGACAGCTTCCATCCTCCTCCCTCAGTCCCCCCAAACCCCCATTAGTATTTAAAGTTGATCATGTTGGGTACATGTGCCAAGGTTGGTCCAGATCCATCATTGGTAGGCTTCACAGTGCTCTCAGGATATGGGTGAACAACAACTCTCAAAATCTTCTGTCGTCGTCCCCCAAACCTTGCCAGTACTTAAAGTTGGCCATTATGGACAAGTATGCCAAGTGTGGTTCAGATCCATTGTCAGGGTTTAGAGTGCTCTCTAGATGCAAGATGAACTATAATTCTCATAATACTCTATCATTGTCCCATCTCCTCCCTCCCAATCCTGTCAGTATTTATCATTGGTCAGAATGAGTATGTGTGGCAAGTTTGGTCCAGATCCATAATCAGAGGGGTTTACAGTGCTCTTGGTTGTGGGTGAACTATAACTCTCATCATCCAGGGTCAATCCTCCCAAATCTCTCCAGAATTTTCTGTTCTGCATGGTTCTCAGAGTTTGGGGGACAATTACAGAAGATTATAGGAGTTATAGTTCACCTATATTTAGGGAGCACTGTGAACGTATGCCAGTGTTGGCCCAGATTCATTGTTGGTAGAGTTCACAATGCTGTTCCTAGATGGGTGAACTATAACTCCCATTATCCGGGGTCAATCTGTCCCCACATTCTGCTAGTATGTAAAGATGGCCATGGGGAGTATGTATGCCAAATTTGGTCCAGATCTGTTGTTGGCAGGAGTTACAGGGCTCTCTGGATGTGGGAGCCATCTGTACATACAAATATAGATAGATAGATAGATAGATAGATAGATAGATAGATAGATAGATAGATAGATAGATACCTGCTTTGACTTTTATTTGTATAGATAATCCAGTAAGGACTGCACAACATAAGAGTTTCCCAGTTGGATTGGTCTTGGCACTTTCTATTCCCCTAAAAGCCTTTCTCAACATGTACTACCTAATACAAGGATGGGAGTCACACAGTCCTCCAAATGCTATGAAACTGTAGTTCCCAGCAGAACCAGCCTGCATAGTCAGTGGCAAAGAATATTGGGAGTTGTGGTTTGACAACATTTGGAGACAACTATATTTTTATTGGACTAGTGAAATTTTGTTGAGATAAATCATTATTTCTTGTTCTGTTTTATGCTCATAAAAGCCATAAGCGCTAATAAATTATACTTTAGTTACTATATACAGGTGAAGAACAACTGGGGAGATGGGGGTCAGTTTTTTCCCTCTGAATCTCCCTCCTGTCTGCATTGACTTATATGACTCTGCATGAAATAACATTTCACTTGTGGCCATCAGTTTTAGTCAGGTTTCTTTATTTTGTTTTCAAGGATTCAGAGAGGTGACACTAACCACCAAACATGCAGCTGGTGGCATTTTGCTCGGTTTTGGGCATAGACTCAATTCCCAAATTGGTGATTTTAAACATTAGAGGCAGTTTGGGGTCACTTGGCAGTTTAGAGGCCTCAAAATTAGGGATCAGGCTGCACTTTCCCCACCCAACTATATGGTGACTGTTTGATATTTGTATTTTAATGTGTGTATTTGTATTGTATTTTAATTTTTGCATTCTGTAATATGTGTGTGTGTGTGTGTGTATAGTGATGGTGTGTTTTAATGTATGCATTTTATGGCAGTGCGTTTTAACTTTGCCATGTGGCCTGTCTTGAGCCATGAGGAGAGATGGGTAAGAAATAAAAAAAATGTTGTTATTATTCATTTACAGTACATTTAATATTGCCTGTATTTGGCAACCTCCTGTGTTATGCTATTTTCAGGCTCAATATATTAGGCTGTCCTACATCACACTTGAAACATCTACTACAGTGCTCAGTTCTTTCTTGTGATATGCTTCCTGCTTTACAGGTTTGGTTCTCCTGGTTTATATCCGGTATACGGGAGTTTGGCAGGCTGTAAATTATTAGATAACAATGATGTTCAGTTCCCAAGGGAAATGTTTCCTTGACATTTAAGCTGATGATACGTTATAAATTCCCTTCCCATTCGTTAGCAGAGTATAGATTTATTTGAAGGACTGAAGGTGCAGCTGCTTCTTTCTGTCTCCACTGTGAGCCGGCTGACTAGGTAGAGTAGCGTAGGTCACCACTGAACATACACACTTTTGCAAGTGGGATGTGTGACAAAACATCATTGTTTCTTTATAATAATGATGAGCAAATGAAATTATCTTTGTGTGTGCTTATAATATAAATACAGAGAAATATAAACTTTATAGATGAGGAAACATGGTTAAAATATAAGGTAGACATTGGAAATGAAAAAGGAAACATATTTAAAAAGTAAGGAAAGAAATACAGTGTACCTTAATTCTCTACTGAGGTTTGGTTCTCCTGTGGATCCTAAAATCTGTGAATGTTCAGTGCTAGAGAGGCAGGACAGCACAAAGCTAGTGCTTTGTTGTCATCTTATTGCCTGGTTAGCAATAGCAAGGTATTCTTGGAGGAAACTGATTCTGAATCCAGCGCAGTCTTGCTTTAGGCTGGGACATGGAACTGAATGGTCCCATGTCCCAGCCTTGGTTGTCTTAGTGGATGATCTATGCAGAGAGCTGGGCAGGGGGAGTGTGTCCCTGTTGGTTCTCTTGGGCCTTTTAGTGGCCTTGATACCATAGACACCATCCTTCTGGGACGCCTAGCAGGAATGGGGTTTGGAGGCACTGTTTTGCAGTGGCTCCAGTCCTTCCTAGAGGTCTGACCTTAGAAGATGGGGACACTTGCTAAGCTCCAAAACCCAAAACCAGTGGGGTCCTGCATGTTTCAGTATTGTCTCCCATGTTGTTAACATCTACATGAAGCCACTGGGAGAGATCATTTGGAGTTTTGCCATCTGTACACAGAAAACATCCAACTCTATCACTCCTTTTCACCAACTGCTAAGGAGGCTCCTGAACCGGCACTTGGCCGCTGTTATGGTCTAGATGACGACAAAGAAATTGAAATTGACTCCAGACAAGACAGAGGTACTCCTGGTCAGTTGAAAGGCCGAACAGGATATTGAGTTACAGCTTGTGTTGGATGGGGTTACACTCCCTCTGAAGACATGGTTCGCAACTTGGGAGTTCTCCTGGACTCATTGCTGAGCCTGGAACCCCAAGTTTCGGCAGTGGCCAGGGAACTTTTGCGGAATTAAAACTTGTGTACCTTGGGAAGTCAGACTTGGCCACAGTGGTCCATGCTCTTGTTACATCCTGAATAGATTACTGCAGTGCACTCTATGTGGGGTTGCCTTTGATGACTGTTCGGAAGCTTCAAGTGGTCCATTGGACAGCAGCCAGATTTCTCACCAAAGTGGCGTACAAGGAGCATACAGCATCCCTGTTGTGTCAGCTCCACTGGCTGCCCATCTGCTACCGAGCACAATTCAAAGTGCTGTCTTTAGCCTATAAAGTTCTAAACGGTTTTGGCTCAGCTTACCTGTCCAAATGCACCTCCCTCTATGAACTAACTGTGAGGTTAAGATAGTCTGGGGAGGGCGTGTTTTTGGTCCCACCTCTTTCGCAGGTGCGACTGGTGGGGATGAGAGACAGGGCCTTCTCAGTGGTGGCCCCTCAACTACGAAACTCCCTCCCTAGCGAATTCAGTCAGCTCTTTCCCTCCTGACCTTCAGAAAGCATGTAAAAACATGGCTTTGGGACAAAAGCCTTTAGCCAGTAGGGCAGTTCAATAAGTGATGATGGAAAATGTGCAATGACAATTGGAACAGCTTTTTGACTATGATGTCAGATTGCATAGTTTTTTATATTATTTTTATTTCATGTTTTAATGTTTATTTTATGTCTGTTGTGTTCACGGCATCAAATTGTTGTCTTTGTAAGGCTGCTTTGTGTCCCCTTTGAGGTTGAGAAGGGTGGGGTATAAGTGCTGTAAACAAACAAACAAACAAACAAACAAACACAAACAGATTGGCTTTCAGGCATAAATGTGCTCCATCCTTGATCTGCCAGTGCTTATCTTATTCCATTTAATGTTTCTATCAGTAAGTTAACACTATTCATTGTGGATAAGAAGTCTATTGATAGGATTAGAAGCCCAGTTTGGCTTCTGGAGGAAGTCTCTTGTTTTACACAGTGCTTTCAATGATCGAGCCACTCAGTTATGCTGTGAAAGGTGTTAACTTTGAAAATAGCAGGAAGAGGTACATGTGTACCAGCATTGCTGGCATAATAATAGTGTATTGGATTCCTTTTCATACCAACAACACAGTATCATTGTACACAAAGCCATCCAAACCAATTACAGGGAAAGTGAACGGATGATACCTCCTGTGCCATCCTAAAGTCCACCACATTCATGATGGCAACAGCTTTTTCATGGGCTAGTTCACCCAACTTAGGTGTATATAAAGCTGGTATTTAAAAGCAATTCTTCCTGTGTCTAATAAAGTAATCCACAAAATCTTAAATCAATATGCTGGTCTTTAAGGTCTCTTTATTTTGGCCTTCCTATCTCTACAGTTAAGATTCAAGAATTTTCTGAATAAACTGGATAGCTGTACTGTTTTTTAACCCGTCTTTGCCACTTTGATTTTGTTGTGTGCCGAAGCACTATTCTCATTTGTTTCCCTATAGCCTCCCGCCATTTATAGTAGGTTTTACAGATCCTCAGGCTCTCTCTGGCACTCATTTAAATTTGCCATTTTGTATAAGGGATGCCATTTTAACACTCCATTGTATATAATGGTGTTTGAGCAATTGGTATCCACAGGGGATCCTGGAATTTTACCCCAGCATTACCCAAGGGCCCAAGTTATCTGACTTTGAAAAATCCTGATTTGATGTTAAATGTATTTGTAAACCACTTTCTCTCTCTTAAAAGAGACTAACATTGGTTTTATGAAGGACTTTCTCCTAGGTTGATATGCAGGGGTTTGCAGCCTAAGATATACAAACAGTTTTTGCCTGTTTGTACAGTCACCTAATTAGCTTTGCAATGGGTTGTTGTAGGTTTTTCAGGCTGTATGGCCATATTCTAGAAGCGTTCTCTCCCATGCAAGCCACTCGTCAGGTAGGGGCATCTATGACAGGCATCCTCAGAGGTGTGAGGTCTGTTGGAAATTAGGAAAATTGGGTTTATATATGTCATAAACATTAGGAGAGAATGCTTCTAGAACATGGCTATACAGCCCAGTGATTCCAGCCATGAAAGCCTTTGACAATACATAACTTTGCAACCATGACCTAAACCAGTCCTCCAAGTATGAACATTAGCTTTGCAATTGTCAGTATTTGTGACAGATGCAGATGGCAAATGAGACTTCTTGATGGCTTCTTTGGTGTGCAGAGGACAAACATGCTTGTTCAGTATCTAAACAGAGACCATGTTATATGCAAATTGTTCTTTAGTCTTATGGTAGTTACTAAACATAATTTTAACGTATTTGTTTACCTAGATGAGATAGTTTGGCCTTCAACTCCCAGAAATTCTAACAGCTGGTAAACTAGCTGGGATTTCTGGGAGTTATAGGCCAAAACACTTGGGGACCCACAGGTTGAGAACCACTGACCTAGATCAAGCAAGGCAGTTGGAAGGATCATGCTTTGTCTCTATTTGTGTATCTTCAGCAGAACAAGCTATTGTTCAGTCTTTTCTATGGCTTTCTTCACTGGTCACAAGAATACATAGCCCTTAATGTTGGATTGTGATCTGCTGATACATAATACAATAATTTATATTGTTTTGTCTGTGCTCAGTAAGCTAGACCTAATCACTACGGGGTTGAGCACCATTTGGGAACTGTGCTCTATGGACATTGAGTAGAGTACTTTGGAAGAAAGAGCAGTACTGTATCAGTATTTTAATCTAAATATGCATGCCTTCAACAAATCACTCTGTGACTTAACCTCAGGCAGAGAAACCTTGATCACCTTGTGTGACCATGCAAAGGATGAGAACGGGGTTCATTCCACTTTGCCACCATGATGGGAGTGGAGGTTACATTTGTACTCAGGAAAGTCCCATAGGTTCACTTCTCCTGCTGTGGGCCCTTCCACACAGCCATATAACCCAGAATATCAAGGCAGAATAACCCACAATATCTGCTTTGAACTGGAATATCTGAGTCCACGCTGCCATATATCCCAGTTCAAAGCATATAATGTGGGGTTTTATTCAGCTGTAAGATTCATGTTCACCACCAGTAAGATTCATGTTCACTCTGGTTGGAGGGACAATTGTTTTTTCCACACATTCCACAAAGCTGTATTTTGAGTGCACCTTACTCTGAATGTCAGTAATGTTTTTGTTTTCTTCCACAGTTCTCTAGCCATTGGAACCACAACTGGATACAGACTTTTTTCCTTGAGTTCTGTGGAGCAACTGGATCAGGTCCACGAAAGCAGTAAGTCTATTCCATTTTGATACAACAAATTATCAGCCGATAGTAGGTTTTATTTGGCATTACAGCACTTTTTGTCTACCTCAGAGGAGCAATTCCACTGCATTTTTCCTGGCAACAAACAGATATCATCTATTGGCTGCTGCTTTACTTGTATTCATACTATGCTTGGTGTGCTTTATTACAGGAATAGCTGTATATAGAGAAAATGTAAAACAAAAAAGAAATCTCATTCTTGACAGCAGTATGTGACTGAGGTACATTGCGTGTTTAAGCAATAGCACTTTGATGCCAATCATCAGTGAGTTCAGAGTAGATTTACATACAGAAATGTGGTATTTTCATTGACTTGTAAGAATCAAAATTTCCTAACTATTCCAGAGTGCAGCCACTATTCAGAAATTGTAGTGGTGGATAGCTGTGGATACTGGTCAAGGGATGGGAGAAATAAAAGAATTAGGAGGTGGTTTAGATATAAAGCTATTACTTTTTTCTTCCCAAGTAGCCCAAGATGACCCATATTTATGTGAAGTTAGTGTGGCTGTATTTGGAGCCTGGGACCATCAAAATGGGTCCATCCATGGGCTGCTATTTCCAGAATTTTTTGCCCTTGCCCATGATCAGTGGCATCACTAAGAGTTGTGTTGGTGTGTGTGTTGGTTTGTGTTCGTGTAGCAACTTACGGTGTCATCCCCATGGATCCTGACCAAACCAGATCAAACCAGAATATTGTAAATACCAGAAAACCTAACAAAATGTTTTATGGTGATATCTAACTATAGGGATATTTTTTTATTAAACATTTAAGTTTCTGCTGAAATACAACACAAAAATTTATAGGCAGTCGTTTTGGTGTCACCTAGTGCGATTTGCACCCTCCACACCCCACTACTGATGCGACTGGCTATGCTGGTAAGTAATGTGGAGTATGTTGTCCGACAACATCTGAAATCACTCTAGTTAAACCAGCTCTGGCCTTAAGTTGTCCTCTCTCTTCTCTTTATTAAAGAGATTGGAAGCTTTCGTTTTAATCTAACTATAGTTTAGCATGTTGTCTGAAAGCAGACACACAGTGATTAATTTCAGCTATGGTTCAACCTGTTGACATACAAGAACATGCAGTTCTTTGGCTAATGAGACATTTGCATAACCCCAAGAGAGAATGTACTAGTAAAAATATAGAGGCAAATGTACATGATGGACCCCCCCCCCCCCCGAGATGCAGGAAAGAGCTGCTGCTCAGATATTAACTCTTCAACTGAAGCATATCATTGTTCTGTACTAGCACAGTATACAGTAGCAATGATCCATTAATAGGAATTCCATAACTATTATCCTAATAGTCTGGATAACTTAATGGCTTATTGTCGCAACTCAGGGTAGTTTTCACCTTGCTCAAGACACCACCACACACCAAGGCTGTAGGTGTAGAGATGTGTTCATTATAAAGTGTTATTTATAATGTGTTTAAACTGTATTTATAATGTTTATTATAGAGTGTTAAATGTACTGTGTTTAAACTGCATTTATGTATTACATTTATTGCCATGGCCTAGCTGTGAGGGATAGGTTGCCATGGTGACAAGACAAGGCAGAAGAGGAGGTGGGCGGAGCTTAAGGAGAAAAAGGTTGGAGTGTGGCAGTTAAGCTCCAGTCCGGTGGAGGAGACCCGGAGAAGAGCAGAGCCAGTTAGTTAGGGTTCTGTTGTGAAGCTGTGAGAATTCAGTAGTTCCTAGAATTTGTGAATATTTCTTCAGCAAGAGAGCTGAAGGTGTTACCTTGTTAGATTGCTTAGGTTAAAGGAATCTAACAGAGGGGGTTTTCAGGATTGCCAGTAAGGAAAGACTGGTGATCAGTGGTTTGTTCCGAGTACAGGGCAAACAGTGTGGACATTCACAATAGGGAACTCTGGAATAGTATAAGCACTTCACTAAAGAAGGAGTTTGTAGATTTGTAACATTCAGAAGCCTGAAAGTATCTCAAACCAGCCATTTTGTAACATCAAGCCTTGTGCCAAGTTCAAACTCTCAAAACTGCAACAATTACGTTCTGTTAACAATAAAACTTGTTCTCTTTTTATTTCAAACCTGCCTCCTCCATTGCTGTTATGCTTGGTGCATTCCACACTACCAAAATCACCTCACAACCCAACTAAAGATAAACAGAGACATAAACCAGCGTCTCTAAACATATTGGTGGCAGCTTAATGGATATTTAAAAGAAGGTTCCTCACAGAATATTGGTGGCATTAAAGAAGATTAATGCTTCCTCACCTAATTTTTGGTGGCATCTAGTGAGATTAGCGCTGCTTCTTTACATTTTTGGTTGACAAGCGGTGGGATTAACGCTTCGTTACAGTAGGTTTTGTAGTTTATTGAGAAAAAGCCAAAATCAAAACAGAGAAATAAGGATGCAGAAGTTCAGTAAAACAGAGTCTTAAATGAAAAGGCAAAGTTCCCAAGAGCTAAAGGCAAATAACATGAAGCATAATCCCTTAGCAATGGTCAAACAAGAGTCCATGGTAGACAGGTAAAATCAGCATCAAAATCCAAGTCTCAAAGAAGCCAGAAGCGTTCCGCAAAAGCCAAGGTAATTCTACAGAAGTTAACAGGGAAAGAGCAACATTGGACTAACAGGAAATGCCTGTCGGCTACATCATTAAATAAGTTTCCCTGACATGAAAGCATTGCGTTGACCTTTGGCTTCACGCTTGCTGGCAAGGCGTGAGCTTCTGCGAACTCTTAATTGTAAACGATCCTGCCTTCTCATTAATTCACTATTATCTTCAAGGCTGGACAACTCATTATCTTGGCCCAGCTGGGCCTAATCACCCTGGGAACCAAAAGGAGTCCCCACCTGCAGTTGTGGAGTTTCACTATTTTTATCTAAAGGAACATTCCTTTCTCCGGGGAACAGACTTGCTGTTTCTTCTTCAGAAGCCACACTATCAGCCCCATCTGGAACATGTACAGAAATCTGTAACCCATCAGCCTTCTCGTCATCCTGCAGAAAGTCAGGCTCAGAAGGCCAGCAGGCCCAGAAGACACAGACAGTTCAGTCTCAGACTCAGGCTCAGATTGAGCCATAACACTTATTGACTTCTGATTTCCTCTAATGACTTAACTGGCCTACTGATCTCTTGTAGTGGATTGTATTGAAGTCCCAGTCCTTGCTAATCTTCAGAGTACTGCACTGTGCAAATCTGAATTGTATTAAGGTAATGAGTCAGACATTCATTGTGGTTTAGGCAACACTGGTTTATTTTGTGGTGGTACAGTGCTGTCACAGAGCATGGCTACACGGTGCTTCATGCTAAAGTGGGGTGGGGAATGTGTACTCCATGGGCTGCTTGTGGCTCATCGCAGCCTCAAATGTGGCCCCAACACCCCATAGAAATTACCAGTATCCTCTCTAGAGCCTTGGTGGACATGCTAAGCAGATCAGAAGCTATTTTGTCCTCCAGGTACTGTATTGGGCCCAAAATATCCTTTTAGAAGTGGAAATACTTGGAGGCTTAGGTGGAGTATTTTATACCAATTTATTTGTCAGCATGTGTGTTATCAAGAGGAGTTGTTGCTTTTAAAATGGGGCAGATGCAATCTGTTCAGTCTAGGGAGCCCATCTTTGCGATAAAGTGTCATTTGTTTAACAAACTACAAAGTAGGGGATACCACTATTTTCTTAGGAAGTTTCTTACAATTTTGAGCAGCATAGAATGAAACATCTTCCTTTAATTTCACCCAGGTTTTCTATTTTGTAGTTCAAACCTGTTTCTTATTCTATTGTTAATGGTCAAGCTGAATGCTTAGTTGCCTCTGTTACGCTCGGTCTTTATGATCAAGCCAAAGCTAAGCACTTTATGTGTCCTTTAGATCTCAGTGGCAGAGATGAAATACTAATTGAAATGATAATACTTTCAATGATTGACCTGAGTGGGGTTAGGTCTATGTTCTATGTATTTCAAAACTATCAACGTATCCTTGCATAATCTATTTTTTTTTCTTCTGAAGGCTCAGTATTTCCTCAAAGTCATACTGTGTAGAAGTGGTGCAATGTCATTGCTTTCAGGTTTACTGGAAATTATGTGTGAATTAATAATCTAAAATGTCATTGGCCTTGCATGATGCTGAACCACATTTTGAAAAGCTCATATCCATGTTTCAAATAGAATTGCAGTGATATTTTAGAATAGAGTACATGCTGTGTCATTAGAAATCTTTTAATGGTTGTCTAAATAAAGGCAATGACTGGTTTTCTTCTATCGTGGTGTACCTACTGCTCCTGTATTGTGAAGGTCATCAACTGTGTTTCACTTTAATAGCATATTAAGAAAATATTAATTTATGTCTTACAGTTTGATATACTCACAACCAAGGATATGTTCACCAGTGTCAATTTTGAAATAAGTTAAAATCTCCTTAGAGAACATTCTGTGACTTTATCACAACAATGTGGTTCAATATGCCTCAACTTACTAGTTTATATTGTCCCTTTGTACTTCTTTGCTTTCGGCCATATTGCTGAAAGTCCACATCCCTTGTCTTTCCTTGCAGTCAAAACTTAGGCTCTTTTCAGGCATTATTCCTTTTGTGTGGTACATATTTCTTCTGTTTGCAAAGCTTCAGCTTGACCTACTAACATTTAAAGTCTATTGCTTTTAGTAGAGCTTGCTGCACCTTACTATGATGAAATATGTAAAGTTGTATGCTTAGGATTGCTTTATGTATCCTCGTAATGGTTATGCTTGGGTGTAAAACTAAACCATGGCTTCTTGTTCCCGGAACAAGCTTTAGCCTTGTGTGCTGTTCTATCATTTTTGATCCTGCCTCAAAGAGAAGACTGGGGACCCTTTCACATAGCATCATATTCCAGAATATGAAGACAGAATATTCTACATTATGTGAGTGTGGACTCAGATAACCCAGTTCAAAGCAGACATTGTGGGATTTTCTGCCTTGATATTCTGGGATATAGGGCTGTGTGGAAGGGCCCTGGAAGGTTACATTTCAGTTTTAAATTCTCAGTATTTATGAGAATAACAGGAACAATTCCACTTCATAACATCTATTTAGAAGTTGACTGTTTTAGCACCAGTTAAGACCATTGGTCTTCCAAATGTTTTGGACTCCAGCTCCCAGAACCCCTGACTGTTGACTCAAGCATCTGAAGCTTATGGGAAATGAAGTCCAAACACTTGGAGGCCTAACGTTTGGGAATCCCTAGTTAAGACTAACCACATTTTATAGGTTCAGACAACATGGAAAGCTTCAGTGAGTTTAAAAAGCTGGAGCAAAGGCCTTGTCAAAACACAAGAAGGGGAAGCTCTTGAATCTGAGATGTACTTTAGCTCATTTCTGTAATGCTAAGTTATGCTTCACAACCAACTCAAGTTGATTTGAAAACATGCACTATCTTTTTGAAATAATGATCTGAGATTTAAAATGCTTCTTCATCTTGGATCTCTGAAATTGTTCTCAAGGGCCTGGTGCAAATTGTATCCTTCACAAACCACTTGCCCCAATAATTCAATTTAAATGAAAAGCACAGGGCTAATTCAAAGGAATTTTAAAGGGTTTCTCTGAATGTGAGGCCATTTGTTTTAAACTGTGACCATGTTGTCTGGCTTGTAACAGTCCATACATTTAGTCCATGTAGAAACCAAAGGACTATAAGCCACACATGGCTCCAGAAGCTACATAATGCATGTCAGTTTGTGCTGTCCATGTTTGGGGAAGCGCTAGTTCCTGGTTCTGAAGGCTGGGCATCCCACCATTCCAAATCTGAATCTACAAGAGTCCTGGTTGTATATTGAAATGTTTTGACAGTTGTCAGTCTACTAGCCCAAGAGACATATGTCTCTTGGGCTAGTAGACTAACCCGTATGTCCTTTTGAACTTGCTTGCTGTCTAGGATGATAAAAATCTTCTTTGGGACTGTGTTGGCTGAGATATTCTGGAAACAGCTGTAAGGAAAGATAGCTTGGTTGCAAGCAGACTTTGGCAGTGGGGCCAGTAGGAAGACATTACCATTGAATACAGTGCATCCTGACCTGGAATTGTCCCCTTTTATCCAGTTCTTGTTTTTGCCATCTGTCAGGAAGTCCAGGTCATCTCTTCCAGCAAAGTCTGTCAGTCAGACTAGTGATAGTTGATGCACAGCTTGGCCCTTGCCTCCGGAAGCCTATTTAATTTCTTCCTTGTATTCAGCGGAGGCCTTGGTCACTAGAGAGATTGTTTTATTTTTATCAACTGACAGATTCTCTGGACTCAATTCCCCCCTTTTTTGTTGAAGTGAGGAACTTGTTCCCTGATTCAGAGAAGTGAATGCTCCAACAGAACCTTTTACATTTCTCCTTTTAGCTGCCTCCCAGGTTAACATTTGATAGATACTGCTGGAAGAAGTGGATGTGAATTCCTCCTGCAGATGAGCCATTAGTCCTTGCATACTATGATCAGGTCTCCAGTTCTCTTTGTGAGTCATGTGAAGGTCTGCCAAGTGAGGCATATCTTGTGAAGGAGAGAACACAATGTCATAGATGATTCAGCAAAAATGTAAATATGGCCTTTTCCTACCCTTTAAAAAATGAAGCCATTTCTCTTTTCTTTCCATCTCCTACTCCAGATGAAATCCCGGATGTTTACATTGTAGAGCGCCTCTTCTCCAGCAGTTTGGTGGTCGTGGTGAGCCACTCAAAGCCCCGGCAGATGAATGTTTACCACTTCAAGAAAGGAACCGAGATTTGTAATTACAGTTACTCTAGCAATATTCTCTCTATACGGCTCAATCGACAGGTAGGGGAGAATTTGCTTATTCCTAGGTTTTGGTGATATGTATACTGATTTTTGTGTGATGATTGGGCTTCTGTCTTATTGCATCTCCTTCAAAAGAACAAAGCCTTTTGCAGTGCATTGTCCGCAAAGTCCTCCCTTTTAACCTTCACTGACTTAGCGAATCAAGGACAAAGTAGTATGTGGCAGGGATGAGCAAAGGGCATCCTCTGGGTCCAAAATATCTATTTAAAAAAAACAAGCAAATCAACACTCTTTAGAGGGATAGTAAGTTTCACTATGGGCAGTTTTCAACACAAAGCACAGTTTTTGTAATGTTACTCTTATTTTTTGGTTGTAAAGTCTAGTGGAAAACTTTAGTTTTAAATAATGGTAGAATCCTTTTACAAGAAAAATTGGATTTTATTGTTTATTTGGAGCTGTGTTGGACAAACTCATCCTGATTTAGTAGCATCTTGGGTTCCAATTTGGTACAAAGAAGTTCCCGATTAAATGTCTCAGGGCATACCCTAATGCTTCTGATTTGTAGGAGTGTTTTAGGGCTCTCACTCGCCATCAGCTGTTTTTCCAGGTGCTTTAACTTGCACTTGATACAAGTTGGCACAGAATCCTAAAGAGATCATGTAGCAGGGAATGAAAGAATTATCTTACTAGAATTGATAGAGGATCCATGTTAACAAGGGCATTTCTGGAAAGCTATCAAGCAGGTTATGAAGATGTTAGCATGCCTTTTGTTCTTGTGAGCTTCGAAAATCATAAATATGTCTCTTCAAACATGTAGGTACTATTTGGAGGTTCTGTCATAGCTCCGTTGTGATTAAGAGCTCTTAATGGTTCTATTCCCCGTGAGCTGTAGCTAGTTTTGGGGCAGTGAATCCCATACATTAATAACTTGTTGTGTCTCAAGAATGATTTACTCTCCTAATTCCAAGTGCTAGTGATTTTCTGTTTGTATCAGTAATCGGATACACACAGAGAGTTCTCTCTTCGTTCTCTTCTTGCTATATAGATCGGAGCAGCAGCAAGGAAAGCGGATTCCTGGTTTCCCAGGAATGCTTCTATGCTTTTCGTTAGTGCACAAAAACTATGAGAAGCTTCATCTACCTGAGGAACTCTTTACCCTTCAAAGGTTTTGGATTACAGATCACATATTACCTTACCACAGCTAGCTTGAGTTTCTGGAAGTTGAAATATCAAATGTTTGCAGGACCAAAGGATCCTCACCCTTGGTCTTCATGAAATCAAAGAGAATATAAGTCCCTAATTTAATAAATTAATACACAGACCATTCTTGTGTTCTTGGTGGCACTTGAAACTGGACCTTCAGTGAATGAATCAAAGCTTAGGCGCTACAAGTATGGTGTCTCTAGTACAGAATTTGTTGTATATGGAACATTAATGTACCAACCAGAAGAGCCGTTTGTAATCCCTATTTGTAATCTCTGTATTTTTGTTTTGTGAATTGCAATCTCTGTACTAGGCTTCTTCAATCTGTAGCCCTCTGAGTGTTTGGGCCTCCAAACTTCAGAAGCTTTATTCAGCTTGTTTAGTGGTCAGGAATCTTAGAGTGGAAGTCCTAAACACCTGGACAGCCACAGGCCAAAATGACCTGCTCTTTACAAACAGACCGCTAAATGAATGTTTCCAACTTCCTTTTATTTATTTAAATGTTTATTTCAACATTTTTGTTTTGTTTTGCTCTCACTATGCTGGATCCCCTTGAAGCAACATATCTCAGATCCAGACATTATAACCACCAATTTAAGCACACATTTACAGTAGAGTGTAGTGAAGATGGAGAGGCTAAGGCCAGATCATTTCATTTTTGAAAAGAAATGGAGCTGAGCATCACATTTGAGAGAGATGGTTGAGGGGATTGTTATACTCAAAACCTACTGGTCTTTAAAAATAATAAAATCGACATCATTCTTTACAAGAAAAGCAGTACTTCTGAAGAACTCAGTAACATAGGAAATTGTGAAAGCTGTATGTTTCAGTTGTTGAGTTAGAGAAAGAGAAACCAAAGCTTGCAGTACTAATGGCCATAGAATGCTTTTTCATTCCATGTATCAGCTTAACCCAACTCTTCCAGAAATCTAAATAAGTATTTTAAAAATAATCTAAAAACCTTATTAAAATATGAGACACTGGAAAATGCCAGTGACATGTTGTTTGGAAGGCACCACTGAAATTAGTCATTGCCACTGCATTTCAGTGTTATGCTGGGCAGTTCTGTGATTAGAAAGAAGAGTCTGTCTCTTTCAAGATGAAGGATAAACATAACTCTGTGTGTGTGTAGAATATATCCCCTGGTGGCACAATGGGTTAAACCGTTGAGCTTCTGAACTTGCTGACCAAAAGGTCAGCAGTTCGAATCTGGGGAGTGGGGTGAGCTCATGCTGTTAGCCCCAGCTTCTGCCAACCTAGCACTTTGAGAACATGCAAATATGAGTGATCAATAGGAACATTTACCTTTACCATTACCATATGTGTGTGTGTGTGTGATCACTTGTGGCTGAGTATGATTGTCTTCCAAGGGTAGAGTCTTGGTGGTAGACCCATAAGTGAATGTAGAAACCAGGTTCTTGTGGGTTTTTTCGGGCTATATGGCCATGTTCTAGAGGCATTTTCTCCTGACGTTTCACCTGCATCTATGGCAAGCATCCTCAGAGGTAGTGAGGTACCTCTGAGGATGCTTGTCATAGATGCAGGCGAAACATCAGGAAAAAATGCCTCTAGAACATGGCCATATAGCCCGAAAAAACCCACAAGAACCTAGTGATTCCAGCCATGAAAGCCTTCGACAATACAATGTAGAAACCTATTCTGGATCCTCAGAATGAATATATATCTACACACACACACTTAGAAGTACAGGAAAATGTAAGTATAGGAGTATCTTCTTCAGTATATGGTAGTCTGTGCAGAGTAGTTGGATGAGAGTTTAGCTTTATGTCCAGCAAATAAGTACTAAGGCTGTGTGGTTTCTTTTGTCATCTGGAATAATATGACAACTAAAGCAGTTCATCATTGTTTTTTGCATGCACAAATTGGTCCTTCTGCATTTTCCTTCAGTGCCACTGGATACAGAGATGTTTTGTTTCGTTTTGTGAATTGTTAAATTGGAATCATCTTTAAAGGGTTTGTTGTCTTTGGTCCAGGCAAAATGTGGGAAATTTTTACTAAGCTTTGGTAAATGTAAAACCCGAGTGATTATTTCCCAGCAGGTGGAGCTGCAGTTTGTGGTCATGCCACAGTGTCAGTTCAGCATTTCTCTTTGTTTTTGAAATCTTAACCCACTCTGGATCATTACACATTGAAAGTATTATTTTTTTCCAGTGAGATCTGCTTTAATTTTATGGGAGCTGGGTAGAGTTTCCTATAATGTATAATTGTGACATGGTGGTTTTGTTATTTCATGACACTGTCAAGGTTGCGTTGATCTCCTCTTTGGAAAAAGAGTGTGGCTTTTTTCCATCATGGATTTTCTTGGCAAGATTTATTCAGAGGAGTTTGCCATAGCCTTCCTCCTGCGGGTTTCTGTAGCTGAGTAGTCCAACACTCAAGAGTACTATGCCACGTTGGCTCCTTTATTTTTACTTTTTGTTTTAACTTGCAGGATATAATTAAATACAAAGTATATAAATAGTGAATAAGTCCTGTTTTTCCCCTCCTACTGAGGTTTTATTTTCTCCCCCTTGATGAATGGGTCTGATTTCAGGCATCAATAAATAAAGTAAATAAATAAAATTATGTGGGCAGCTCATCCAGATGAGCAGGAGTAAGCACTGTTACCTTGGCTGTTGGGATTGGCTTCTGTGCTTACTCAGAGTAGTAAAATCTTACTTTTCAGACTAGGATTCCCAGAACTCTAATAAACTGTAATTTTTCCAGGCACTGGCTTTAGTATTGGGAAGACATGATAGCATGGTGGTAGGATATAACCTGAAAATCATCCCATACCACCGTCTTTTCTTAGTTAAGCGATACACTTATCCTTCTTGGCCAAAAGGTGACACAATGCCTTTCTCTTCTTTCTCTTTGGAGTATGTTACCTAATTATACTCTTTAACCCAGTGTAAATCTGATCTGGACGGGGGACCTCCCTGGTGTAACTGGAAAGTACAAATGGCCTCTTGGAATATCTGTGGCCTTTTTCTCTTTCCGTAATAATACACTGTGTGTGTGTTTGTTCTTACAGAGGCTAATCGTTTGCTTGGAGGAATCTCTTTATATTCACAACATTAAAGACATGAAGCTTCTGAAAACAATCTTGGAAACCCCTCCAAACCCAACAGGTAAGAGACAAAGCAAAGAGAGGAACTGAGAAGGAGGGTAGCTGGTCATTCATGAAAGGCGTTTCTATAAATACGTGGAAGCTTTTCCCAGTCCTGTGGGGGTCACTTTTGCAATAATTCATTTCAAAAGCCTTCCTCTCAACTTTTAAGTACCAAAAAGAAAATGCTTGGCCAGTTCTCAGTGGGTACATTTACTCTGTTGAATTAATGTTTTTGGATACCCCTTGAACTGCCATGGATCAAGACACTGGAATCCTGGGAGTTGTACTTAGTGAGACCCAGTATACTTTGAGAGAGAAAACGAATTATTTCGTAAGACTACAACTGGGGCTGTTTAAGTATGTCAAATTGCACTAATTCTACAGTGGTTCTCAACCTGTGGTTCCTCAGGTGGCTTACAACTCTCAGAAATCCCAGCCAGTTTACCAGCTGTTAGGATTTCTGGGAGTTGAAGGCCAAAACATCTGGGGACCCACAGGTTTAGAGTAAGCTTTGTTTTAAGCACCAATGTAGTGCCAGATTGAAAACCAGGGTAATCTTGGGGGAAAGATCATTTTCTTTGGACTATTATTGTTGCAACATACCCTTCTTGTGTCCTCTGAAGAAGTATGTCTTCTCTGCTTGTTTCCCCCTGTTCTGACATTATGTTAGATAACAGCAACTGAATGCACAATTAAACTATAGCTCCAGGCCCCTTCTGACCTCAAGAAGAGGCCATGGAAACCTTGTCAATCGTCATCTTAGCTGAAGTGAGGAATATCGCACCCTCTCTGTTTCCCAGCCATCTTCAGCCACTTCAGCGGTTCTCTGCCTCTTGTCCCGCTCTGGGTGAAACTGCTGAGGTTTCTGTTCCATTAGTAGTTCAGCTCTTCTGTCTTCTTCTCATTAATAAGCTGTTTTTTTTAAAAAAAAGAAAGCAGATAGAAAGCTTAAAAAGAGAATGAACTGCAGAAAACTTGGAACTGTAAATGAAATGTGAGTTTATCTAGACACTCTGTAAAATTTCCTAAATGAAGCAGAATGATTGGACAACAAAAGTCCAGTCTACAAGCACTTGTGAAGAAGGCTTTTATCATTAGGCATTTGTAGTATTGCAATTCTTTCTCTGTTTAGCTGAGACAGACTGGAAGAGGGGAACTGCTTCTGTTGTCTCTGAACCTGAATCTCATCCCTCCTGCTTATTTCATACACCATCTAAAGCGGTCTACTTTTTGAATCCAAGTACAATATTTGGATGTTTTCCGGGACAGTTTAAACATCTCTTATCTGCAATTCCATAATTCTCCAAAATCCCCATTGTCTCCATTGGTTAATTGAGTGACACCTTTGATTTCTTATGGTTCAGAATACACAAGCTTAGTTTTGTGCACAATATTATTAAAAACTAGCCATCTCCTACCACGAGTTGCTGTGGCCCACATGGGGGAAGCTTGGCCCAATTCTATCGTTGGTGGGATTCAGAATGCTCTGTGATTGTAGGTGAACTATAAATCCCAGCAACTCCAACTCCCGAATATCAAAATTCTATTTTCCCCAAACTCCACTAGTGTTCACATTTGGACATATTGAGTATTTGTGTCCAGATCCATCATTGTTTGAGTTCACAGTGATCTTGGGATGTAGGTGAACTACAACTCCAAAACCAAAGGACACTGCCCACCAAACCCTTCGAGTATTTTCTGTTGGTCATGGGAGTTCTGTGTGCCAAGTTTGGTTCAATTCCATTGTTGGTGGGGTTCAAAATGCTCTTTGATTGTAGGTGAACTATAAATCCCAGCAACTACAACTCCCAAATGACAAAATCTTTTTTTTAGTGAAGGACATACATTGGGTTGTTAGGTGTCTTGTGTCCAAATTTGGTGCCAATTCGTCCAGTGGTTTTTGAGTTCTGTTAATTCCACAAATGAACATTACATTTTTGTTTATATAGATAGTGTATATAGAATTATCTTTCTGGCTAAATATATGAAACATAATTGTATTTTGTGTTTGAGAATTGAGTCTCACCTCCAAGATTTCTCATTAGATACATATATCCAAATACAGGTATTTCAAAATCCAGATAAATTCAAAACACTTACATTGCTGAACCTTTTGTGGGCTGAAAGGTTCTCTTTCTACTGGTGTGTGTGTGTGTGTGTGTGTGTGCGTAAAAAATTGGTTCCAGCAAGTAGCCATTTGGGAGCATTAGCACTCGGCAGAGATCACAGCGAAACCAAAAATCTCCTAGATCTGCCTGTGTATGTATATATTTGTTTTTATGGAACACAAAAAACAGTAGCCAGTTGTCAATTATGTCAATTACTAATAGTGATTGCATTCTGCTATTTTAACGTTTTAATTGAATATGTAATTTGATGTTTTTAATGATTGTTTTATGACATTATTGCTGGAAACCGGCCCGAGTCCCCCGACAGGGGGAGAAGACCGGTATATAAAATTGTTAAATAAATAAAATAAATAGTCTTTTATTTATTTATTGTTTATATACTGCCTTGCTACAATGACTTCAAAGCAAACTATCTGATTCTTCATGCCCCCATTTTTGCCCTTACTGCAGTGCTGTGAAATAGGTTAGGCTGAGATGTAATGACTCATTCAAGGTTACCCAATAAATTTTGGGTATGGATTTGAAGATGGATCACCCTGGAGTGAACAGAGGAAGATGAGGTGGACCTATAAAAGCAGAAAGGATGCTGGCAGGGTCCTTCTGTGGCTGTAGCATTAGGAGAAGGCTCGATTGTAAACAGTCCAATTACAGGATGGAAATGGTTTCTGACTATTGTCGTGCTGAGAAGATCAGCCATTCTGGGTCATCCGAATGAACAGGGCTTGGCTTGCTGCTTGGTTGAACCAATTGAGCCACATGGAGCACTCATTGGCCCAGTTCACACACAGTAAACAAATGCTTAGTTGGTTCCTCAGGAAGCCACTCTTTGACCTAGTTCTAGCTCTTAACAGATGGCTTCTTGCTACAGATTAAACCTGTTTTAAAGCTTTGGATATGATTAAAATATATTTCTCTAAAATCCCCCTCTGCAATTCCCAAAGGCATCATTGCCCAATGACCAGAGGTTTAAACCTTCCCTGAACTCCATTGTTGCTTCAGAACGACTGACTGAGGTTTATGATGCTGCCTGAAAAGGCTTCAGTGTGGTTATGTCCCTTCTCATTTTTGTTTTCGACAGCAGGCTGTGGTCATTACCTGTGGCCTAATCCTAACCATGTTTACTTGAAACCAGAAAGTGTTTGGTTTCATTGGGATTAACTCCCAAGGTAATCTTGTTTCAGGATTGGAGACTGATCCATTGCATACAGTACAGGCTCTATGGAACTTGGTCTCAGACTCTATGTGATAGTAGTAGGTTTGTATCTTCAAAGCTTGGTTCTTCTGCGTGGTACTGTGAAATCCACACCTGTGGTATTTCCCTGCGTCCACGCAGCTGACTCGGATCTTTCTTGAAAGCTTTTCCTAATTAGCCCCGCCCATCTACTCCTAATAAAGCCAGGCAGTGGGGCTTGGAGCCTTAATTCCTTTTGTCCGCGAAAGCAGCAACAACTCGGTGTTCTCTCCTAAAACAACTATTGGTTTGACTCAAGGACTCCAGTTTGACTACTCTAACAGACAGCAATTCCAACTTTTGTTCTGGGACCTTTGTTTATCCTATTAGACAAACCCACTCCCTCCCTCTAAAAAACAAAAAAATGCCGTGTCCTCTGAGGCGCAGGCTTTTTTGCCTTTGGCAATGGGCAGTAACTTACCTTCTTTTTCTTCTGTTCCCCTCGCTCAGAAAGCAGGAGGGAAGAAGATTTTTACCAGCCTACCACCCCTTCCAGACCCAGGAACTGGTAGAGCTTGTGGCAACAAACTGCCACTGTGGCTTTGTGCCAATAACTTTGTTTTGGGTTGCAGCCACGCCTCTCAGCTGTCTCTGTTTTTTTAAGGACAGCTTGCTCCCACTGCCCGTGCTTTCTCTGCCCCATTTACCCCAGCAGGCAGTGGACGCTGCAACGATCCCTGCCATGCTTTTGCCCCCCTCAGGGGAGGGGAGGCTCAAGGCAGCCACGCCACCTGTGTGAGTGATGGCTAGCCAAGGCTTTGCCTCCACGCCCATGGCATATAACGCCTCGGAGGGGCCTTTGTGTTGCAACAATTCCTGCCATGCTTTTGCCCCCCTCAGGGGAGGGGAGGCTCAAGGCAGCCACGCCACCTATGTGAGTGATGGCTAGCCAAGGCTTTACCTCCACGCCCATGGCATATAACGCCTTGGAGGGGCCTTTGTGTTGCAACGATCCCTGCCATGCTTTTGCCCCCCTCAGGGGAGGGGAGGCTCAAGGCAGCCACGCCACCTGTGTGAGTGATGGCTAGCCAAGGCTTTACCTCCCCGCCCATGGCATATAACGCCTTGGAGGGGCCTTCGGGTTGCAACAATTCCTGCCATGCTTTTGCCCCCCTCAGGGGAGGGGAGGCTCAAGGTAGCCACGCCACCTGTGTGAGTGATGGCTGCCAAGGCTTTGGGTCTAAGCCCATGGAATATAACTCCTTGGAGGGGCCTTCGGGCTACTATCCTCCCTCTGCGTCATGCTGCCTGGGAGCTTCAGTGACGGCTCAGACTGTAAGTACTGTGTCTTTTGGGCCCCATCTCCACTTGGCCCATGCCTCAACAGGTAGGTTGCTACTCTTTTGCATAGGCATTGTCCCTCTAGCCATCCTCAGGTCTCTCAACTAGTGGACTCATCGCTCCAATCTCTGTGTGGGCGATGTTAGCAACCGACACTTCCCTCTCAGTGTGGTGAGCTCACCTCAAGGGTCACACCATCCATGGTCCTTAGGCGGCCATAGAGGGCATGGAGCACATCAACTATTTGGAGTTACTCGCAGTAGAAATGGCACTGCACCTTATCTCTCATTTGCTCATGGACAGTATTGTCCACCTTACTACCACCACCACGATTGTGATTTGCTTGCCCTCATCATCAGGATCTGGGACTGGTATACCATAACCATCAGTGCCATTCATCAAGAACTCTCTTGCTGGCTCCCTCAGTCAGACAGTTTATACTGACCGCTAATGGTCCCTTCCTCCTTCCCAGGCATGGGAACTCTTTGTCAGATGGCACACTCCCCTTCTGGACTTGTTTGCCTCTCCCGCCAACATGAAGTGCCAATTCTTTGGAGCACGTCTTGCCTCCACCAGACAGGCTGTTGGGAGATGCCTTTCTCCTGGATTGGACATCCACCCTCCTGTACATCTTTCCACTATTGCCAGTGCTGTCCAGCGTGGTCTCTCGTCTTCAAGCAGAGCAGGTAGATTGCATTCTCATCACACCATGGTGGCCCCGCCAGCCATGGTTTGTCATTCTGCTCCAACTTGCAGGCAGCTGTTCCATTCAGTTGCCACTCCGGCCAGATTTGCTGGCTATGGGCAACAGCCCAGTCCCATACTCCCAGGTCACTCAGTTCCGGTTGACGGCGTGGCAGCTCCAGCCTCAGCCCTCTCTCAACCAGTAAAGGGCATTTTGGACCTTGACCTGAGACCTGCCACTAAACATTGTTACATTTGTAAGTGGTGTCATTTTTGCATTTTTTCACAAAAGCAAGGGGTTCAGCCTCTGTCTGCTTCCACTTCCCTCCTCCTGGATTTTTTGATCTCTCTGTCAGATTCAGGACTCTCATTATCATTCTTGAAGGTCAATCTGGCAAATATAGATTCGTTTAGAAGCGAGCATTCTCTTCCCTCTCCTTTATCCGATCCTCTTGTAAAGAGATTTCTGCAAGGCTTTACAAATTTCTGGCCCCAAGTAGGCCTGTGCCCCCCTCTTGGAGGTTGGAGGTTGTTCTTTTCGCCCTTACGAAACCACCATTTGAGCCAATGGTCACTTCTGACATGTTCCATCTATCATGGAAAACGGCATTTTTAGTGCCTATTACTTTTGCTTGTCGCGCTAGCGAGCTTATGGCTCTTGAGTCGATAGTCCTTACCTGAAATTTCATAAGGATGTCATGCTGGGCACAGACATTTCCTTCTTACCTAAGGCAGCATCATAGTTTCATATGTCTCAGGACATTGTCCTTCCAACCTTATTTCCAAATCCTTCTACTCCCCTGGAGCAGTCTTTGCACCTTCTTGATGTGCGGAGGGCTCTTGCTTTTTATGTCCACCGCACAGCTCCATTACGGAAGTCCCTACGACTTTTTGTTAAGTACCGTAGGGATACTGTGGGCCTTCCTGTTTCTACCCAGAGGTGGCGGCCTGGATAGTTGCAGCTATCCGGCTAGTTTGCGAAATGGCAGGACTGGACTTACCTGTTCAGATCCATGCTCATTCCACTAGAGCATTGGCACCCTCCATGGTTTTTTTGCACAGTGTACCTCTGCATGATATCTGTCGAGTGGCCATATGGTCACCACCGCATACTTTTGTCTCCCATTATAAATTGGATTTAGCTGCCAAGGAGGAGGCGGCTTTTGGGAGAGCAGTACTTTTTTCTGCACTAGCATGACACCCGCCATCCGTGGGACTGCTCGCTAGTCTACCACAGGTGTGGATTTCACAGTACCACGCAGAAGAAAGTAAGGTTGCTTACCTGTAATCATGTTTCTTCTAGTGGTAACTGTGAAATTCACACAACCCGCCCATCCTCCCCACATTCTGTCATGCCTTTTATCTCCGACTGTCTTTCGCGGTACGGAATTAAGGCTCCAAGCCCCACTGCCTGGCTTTATTAGGAGTAGATGGGCGGGGCTGGAGTCCCTAATTAGGAAAAGCTTTCAAGAAAGATCCGAGTCAGCTGCGTGGACGCAGGGAAATACCACAGGTGTGAATTTCACAGTTACCACTAGAAGAAACATGATTACAGGTAAGCAACCTTACTTTGTTGCCATTCACCCCCAATGTGAATCTGGGATTTAAGTATCAAGGAAAGATGCAGGCAGATGATTCTAAACTCTTCCTGCCAGATAAAATCTTATTCTTTCAGTCTATCTTCTGAAGGTTTTCATCATGTCAGTCGGAAGGGGAATTCACTCCTGAAAGAGTTATCATGGGGAAAGGGGATCTCCATTGAAACTTTATCACTTATCTTGGTTTCTACAACAAGCCACATTTTTGAAACGCTTGACTGGAGTTACACTTTAAAAATGCCACAGGCAGCTTAACCAGCAGTCAGGAATTCTGGGATATGAAGTTCAAAACATCTGGAAGACTAAAATATGGGAAACACTGCTCTACATAAACCTTGACATAAATCTGGTAATCAAGAACCTTACCAAAGTGTTGTAGTGATTAGATATATGAGCGGTTCAATCATGTTCAATCATATGCCCACACTACATTTTGAAAAGGAGAGGTCTGGATAGTTTAAATGTTTTAGAGTTGAAAAATCAATAGAATTTTTCTGAGTGTGATTCAGGAAGAAATGCACTACAGTGCAGGAGAAAGATGTATTATTATTATTATTATTATTATCTTTATTTGTACCCCGCTAACATCTCCCGAAGGACTCGGTGTTGCTTACAAAGGCCAAGACCCTCAATAAAACAATAGCATAACAAATTCAACAGTAAAACTCATAAAGCAAACCAATAAACATTTAAGCAATAACAGTAAATCATCAAAAACCATAGATCACGACACATTAAAAAACTAGGGCCGGGCCAAATGTAATGAATAAATTAAAAGTGCTGTAGATCACGGATAGCACTTTCTAGAAATGTTTGATACGTTTAGTTCTCACAGTAGCTTTTTCTCATGTCAGGAACAACTTCAGAAACTGCCACGTCACTTCTGGTGTGAGAGAATTGGCCATCTGCAAGGATGTTGGCCAGGGGATGTTTTACTATCCTGTGGGAGGCTTCTCTCATGTCCCTGCATGGGAAGCTGGAGCTGAAGACAGGCGCTCACCCCGCTCTCCGGATTCGAACTGCCGACCTTTTGGTCAGCAGCCCTGCCGGCACAAGGGATTAACCCATTGTGCGACTGGGGGCTCCGTCTGTAGCGTAGGGACACTGCCTAGATTCGTACAAGTGCTTATTTGTGGTCTGTCTACTGTGACATTTACAATCATCATCAGGTTGACATTTGTATGTCTGCTGATAGACCACAACTTGTGCCCCAAGGATGCTGATTAAATTGTTCTTTTCCAGACTAGAATAGTGATTTTGGATTAAACATCTTATACTTTAAAATACAGTCGAAGTCAGATCTTTGTATCCACAGAGCAGTATGTCCCATGGACACAGGAAGCTGTGGTTAATAGAAAACCCTATTGAAATTGACTACTTCCACCAGATGTTATCATAGTCATCCTGGAGGATCTAAAAAATTGATACAAAGGAGATATTTTGTTGGATGCACATATTGCAGTCTTAAGTATTAATCGCAGTAGGGACTCATATAATCCAGATAATCTGGGATCAGATCTTGGGATATATGACAGTGTAGAAGGAGCCTGGGTATAGTTGGATTGCAGCATTCATCATCTCTCACTGTTAGCTGTGCTAGGGCTGGACTGGTAGCATTGTAGTCCCATAATTTCTGAATAAGTAGCAGGCTTGAGCACTTCACCTTGAACTTGGGTTTCACGTCTATCTTGAAGTGTTCTACAAGCCAAGCCAGGAGTGTTTTCTTTGGGCCTCTGGAGAAAGGAACTGATATGATGTCACGTGAATGCTAAATCATGCAGCCCTTGATCTTTGAAGACTCTCTTTGCAGGGTAGTGCTCTGCATACAGCTGAATTCTTCTTTCCCAGGCTCTTCGCAACTTGTTTCCTTGCTTCTTAACCCAATCAGACAAGACCTCTAGTTGACACGCAGTTCCCTTGACTTCATTTGTTTTTCTTCAGCATTTCAGCAATTTAAGTCATGTCCAGCTGGATGCAGGAAATAGGCTTCACTAACTGTTCCTGCAGAGCTTCATGCAGATGGTGGACCCAAGGCCCTCTATAAGTCATTCCCTGGCTTTTCCATTATGGTCACCTATCCTGCATGACTCTAATACACAACAGGCAATTATCCTAGCTCTATCGCTTTTTAGGTACTTATACAACTTTGATTCATACACACTACCGAGCTTACAAAAATACACATCTTCCTTCTCTCAGTATTTATGTCTGTAGACTTTTTTACACTAGTATGTAGGCTTCATATATATTTTCTATGATCAATTCAGTTTGAGAGAAAGGAAAGAAGGTCGGGAAAGAATTTAGCAGCATCCTGAAGACTGATTTTTAATATGAGATTTTATGTGTTTTTGATCCACTTTAAAGGCACAACAGCTTGTGCTAGTCTGAGAAGTGGTGGTAGACTCCTTCACCAACCTGCTCTCCTTTCTCCTTCTTTATTCAAAAACTCACCGAGGTGGTTTTCTCCTTGACAGTTGCTTTGGTGTTGTTTCCCTGAGACTGGTGTATCTTTTTAAAAATATGATTTTTAACTTGCTGGAGATATGGGCCGTTGTTCATAAAACTGGGGTTAGTTTTGCTAAATTGAAATATATAACCAAATTCTACAAAATCAGTTGATGCCAAATATAATGAAATACATTATTTTCCTCATACACTATAGGGAAGTAAACATCCCATATTTCACTGCATAATCGTTGTACTTTCCTCCCTTTTTTGATTGAAAAAAGGGGATGTCACTGTTACACTGTGGTGACAATAACACGGTGAGAAATGGTGAAAAAATGCAAGTATAGGGCTTCCCTCGGCAGGTAGCCAAGGGAAGCCTTGTATCTGCAAAGGTTGCGACTATTATATGAGGAACAGGAAAGACACCAATTTTGCCACCCCCAAAATGGAGATGTGACTTCTATGCGATGGCAGCTATCCTGTGGTGAAATACAGCATGCATGTTCTCAGTACTTCACACTACTATTTCTTGGCCTGTTGGCTAAGTCCAAGAGTAGTATCAGTATTTTCTCTCATATTTGGGATTTTACTTATATAGTGCCCCTCCAAAATGCATATATGTAGTTTTATCTCATTTACCTCTGTGTTTATCAACAAGTCACTTTGGAAGTAATGAGTGGATTTATTTATTTATTGTGTCAGAAATGTTGTCAAAAAAGGAAAACCCTAAATCCAGGATACACATAGGGCGATATTAGGCCAACAAAGAAGTGCAACAATCTGGATGGAGCCATCCCATCACTTGCCTGCAGGTGTCAGCAGAGTCAGAAGGATTTCCTGCTCTTAATCTTACTCAGATGAGCTTCTTCAAGAGTTGCCACCAACCATAGGCTCCTGGCTTTGACTGGAAGGAAAGTTGACAGTGACTTCTTTTTTCCTTCTAGGGCTGTGTGCACTTTCTATCAACCATTCCAATTCCTACTTGGCATACCCTGGTAGCGTGACTGTTGGCGAGATCGTGTTGTACGACGGAAACAATTTGGTAGGTACAGACATGGCTCAGAATGGATTCCTGGGGCACAGACCATGGAATTTGAACAATTGTTTCGCTTTTACAGACCTGTAATATGATTTAAATTTTTCAGCAATGAGAATATTGGAAAAAACCCTTTTTTGAGTCAGATCATTGTCCACCTAGTGTGGTTATATTAGGGATGGATGACATCTGGCCTTGCAGCTGCATGTTTCCATCCAGGACTGGTTCTTTAGCCTTCAACTTCCACTGAGTCTCTGCCATTTTCTGGCCACAAAAAAAGGTGAATGTTCCGTTGGGAAGCCTCCAGGTAGGATTTAGCCCCTTCCCCCACTATGTACTTTTCAAAACCTCCAGGTGGAAGGTTTTTCTAACCATCGACGAAGCCTGCACAGGGTCTTGGGAGCATAGACGTAGCCTTTGGCTCCATTGCCCACCCATACTGCAACGCTCTCTACGTGGGGTTGCCTCTGAAGACTGCTCGGAAGCTCCAAATGGTCCAACGATCAGCAGCCAGGATGCTAACAGGAGCGGCACTCAGGGAGCATACAACTCCTCTGTTGCGCCAGCTCCACTGGCTGCCAATTTGCTACCGGGCACAATTCAATGTGCTGGCTTTAGCCTTTAAAGCCCTAAACGGTTCTGGCCCGACCTACCTGTCCGAATGCATCTCCTCCTATGAACCAGTTAGGACATTAAGATCATCTGGGGAGGCCCTTCTCTCGATCCCGCCAGCTTCACAAGCACGCCTGGCGGGGCTGAGAGACAGGGCCTTCTCAGTGGTGGCCCCTCAGCTGTGGAACGCCCTTCCTACAGAAATCAGATTGGCCCCCTCCCTGTTGGCATTCCGGAGGAAAGTTAAGACCTGGCTTTTCGAACAGGCATTCGATTAGGCAGTGTAATCGATTATTGGAACACGGAATAAGGATAATGAGACTGGATTCTGATTCTATCGATGAGACGTGATGGATTTGTTATATTGATGTTTGATGTCTGATGTATAATTAATTGTTTACTATTGCTTTAAATGTCCAATGATTTTGTACTATGTATATTGAAACAGTTGTTGTTAACCACTCTGAGTCGCCTAAGAGCTGAGAAGAGCGGTATACAAATAAAGTAAATAAGTAAATAAATAATAGATTACACTGACTGGGATTGGGTTCAAGTGGAAGCTTTTCTCAGCACTTTGTGGTTGTACTGGCAATTGGAACTGCTCTCTCATTCACTGAGGGAAAAACCCATTTGGGATGGCATTGCATGCAAGGACTCTTCTTAAAGGGGCTTATTGCATATTGGCATCTATTTTTTTTAAATGGTTGACACAATAGCAACATTTCCCAGACCGCCTTTGCCCCTCACAGTGAAGCATTTGAGGAGTACTCAGGCTACTTAGGGACACTCTGAATGTTTTTGTTGTGAGATTTGAGGGATGGGAGACTGAGAATGTCTGGAAACTTCCCAGATGGTGACAGGGCCACTGTTTATTTGTGTGCTGCCATTATTTTTTTCCATTCCATCCCTTCATCTCAAATTCCTGGGGATAATTATATTCCTGATCTGTGCCAACTGGAGATCGTGTGGTGACGCCACCATGTTACATAGACAATTAGTGATGTGACGCTATCTTTGTCAATAAGCAAAAACAACTGTGCACGAAGGCGGTGTATACTTGCATTGATGAAATGCTCTTGAGACCCTTTCAAATAATCTTTTTTTAAAAAATCACTGAAGAGAGGGAGGGAAGACTATCTCCTGATGATGCCAGAAATGTTTGTGAAACAGTATTCAGCATTGTTTCAGTCCAGCCCTTTCTCTAGTGGACATAATCCATTTTGCAGAGATAAAAATGAATAATGGAATCTTGTATATAAAGGCCATATGGATTCTAGAAAGGCAAACACCCCTCTTAACAAGCACACATCTCAGAATAATGTTTCATTTGAGATGAGTAATAACAGACTGGAATAAGTAGAAAACATATTTATATTTGGAGTGAATCAGGTACAGAAATTAAACCAAATTAAAATGAAAGTGTTGCATACTGAGACAAATAAAAATATTCTATACATCAGTGATTCCCAACCTTTTTTAAAAATCAGGGACCACTTGAACAGGAACCACTCTCTTAGTACCAAAAGGGTTACGAATCTGTTTTTGGTCAACTTTAGATTCAGTTTGGTTATTTGGGGTGCTGATTCAGAAAACCGCATTGGATAGATCACATCGGCTCTAGTTTCTGATACAGAACATATGCCATCCAGTAGTCGCCATCAGCTTGTCCACAGAAAACTATATTTAATAATCTAGAGCTGCTGACCTTATTTTAGGTCTCACGCCCACCAGTGGGCTGCTGCCCACAGGCTGGTAACCACTGCTGTACGCAGGCAAATACCTTCATGTGCTTAGATTCCCTGAACAAATTAAGTGTCCATACCTGAAGAAGTCTAAATTTTACCATGACAAAGGAAGGAGAGAGAATTAAAGTGGCACTGCTCAACTTATGGGAAAAAAATTGAGTTTTCCATATTTAAAAAAATAAATAGAAGATGGCTGAAAGCACTCATGCATATGTTTTGTTTAATGTGTTGTTGAAGGTATATTTGGAAGAAACCCCTGTGGTTTGCATGCCTTCATTGTCTGTCATGAATTGAATGTTCTTTGCCTTCTACTTCTAACATGTTGACATTCTATTTTTCTGTCCCTAATAGAGAGATGTCTGCTGTATCTCTGCTCATGACGGGCCTCTTGCTGCCTTGGCCTTCAACTCCACGGGCTCAAAGCTAGCAAGTGCTTCTGAAAAGGTGAGTGAGCAAAATGGCAATTTTTCTCAGATTGTATTTGATTTTTCCAAGAGGAGTCTAGCAGTTTAGATTTACCCTTCAAATACAACTGGTGAATTATTTCTTTTTTGTCCCAAAGTATAGATGTTTAGCAATATATTGGGTTCTTTCCACATTATGAAATCTTATTTTGCCAACAATTACCATCATCATAGTCACTGTCGTCATTGTTGTAATAGTAATAGTAGTAGTTGTTGTAACAGTAATAGTAGTAGTTGTTGTTATTCCAGAGAGCTACCATTTTTAAAAGTTGGAGAATTTGAAAATGGTTAGCATGTACTCCTCTGCCCTTCCAGGACTCTTTTTATTTCATTAAGCTATTGTAAGATATAGAGTAGCAGGGTTGTTTTTGACATAGTAAGCACTTTTGATATTTGTGTATTTATATATATATTTGTGTGGAATGACATATCACTCTATGTATTTGTTACTCCACAAACCCAATTGAAACAAAAGAGCTGAAGAAGTGAAATGCAATTTTTATGTGTTAGCTAGTAAAAGAGTAACCATTTCACATCTAGTTGCATGTAAAACAGGAAGTGGACAGAAATAATGTAGCTAGAAATAAGCTTCAGACAGAGCTATGTTTCTAAACATACATACCTGGAAGTAAGTTTCACTGTAATACGCAATGCTTGATTCCAGATATGTCATTTTTGAGCAGCAGGAATATAAACCTAAGAAATTATAAGTCTTAACGTGTATTTCTTTTCATTCTGAGTTCAGTGGAGGTTGCTTCCTAATAACCGCATTTGTGGTTTTGACCTGGAAGTTAAGGAATATTACCTGAGATCTTCAGCTGAAGTGACAGGGTTCAGTTTTATGGGCACAGAGTTACAATGTAGTTAGACAGCACCACCTTATTAGTGAATTATTATTCTGCCTCAGCATACAGTCATGTGCAATGCACACAGGAACAATGGCGCCACATGTGTTAATCTCCTTTTGTAAACTTGAATGGAATAGCAAACTTTCACAAGCGACAAAAACGTCAAACCTCTTTTGGAGGGGAACTTACCTGTGTGCAAAGCACCAGCAGGATTACAGTCATTGAGTGCCATCCATATAATCATTTATTTAAAGGCTTACTTACATAGGTAGCTTTAATGTAACTGTATTCAATAAGGACACTTTTAGAATATAACGGTACAGTAAGATCCCTGTAGCCCAGGGGAAAACATTTAATAATAATCTATATAAATAAAAATGTAATGTTCGTTTGTGGGATTAACGAATTGACACTAAATTTGGACACAATATACCTGTCAGGCCAACAAGTGATTGTCACTCATAAAATACTGAAAACACAGCAGAAGAGACTTAAAAAAACCAAAAAACAAAATTTACATTACAACTCATGCGCAAAGCCACATATACACACACATACACACACACAAAACACATATACACAGACTGGGCCACAGCAACATGTGGCAGGGGACGGCTTGTCTATATAAATAAAAATATAATGTTCGTTTGTGGGATTAACAGAACTCAAAAACCACTGGACGAATTGACACCAAATTTGGACAGCATACACCTAACAACCCAATCTATGCCCTTCTTTCAAAAAAATTGATTTTGTCATTTGGGAGTTGTAGTTGCTGGGATTTATAGTTCACCGACAATCAAAGAGCATTCTGGACTCAACCAATGATGGAATTGAATCAAACTTAGCACACAGGAATCCCATGACCAACAGAAAACTTTTTAATCTCTTCTTTCAGGGAACTGTCATCCGTGTGTTTTCTATCCCAGAAGGACAAAAGCTCTATGAATTCAGAAGAGGAATGAAAAGGTTGGTATGTTTCTCTCCACCCAGCATCCCAGTTGATCTAAGAGTCAAGCCATGCATGCACTCCTCTTATAGAGTAAAGGTGGTAGTTCTTGAACCTGAACCTTCAGGGATTCCTTGTGCAGGAAATGTTTGCTTGGTTGGTTGGCAGTGACTTTGTGTCATCTTTATGTCAAGGCACACAGTTCTCAATCACAGAGCTGCTTTCTTTCCCAGCCTGTGAGGGATTGGAGTCTTTTTATCGGCGTCACAAAACGGAGCCCCCGGTGGTGCAGTGGGTTAAACCCCTGTGCCGGCAGGACTGAAGACCCGACAGGTCGCAGGTTCAAATCCGAGAAGAGCACGGATGAGCTCCCTCTGTCAGCTCCAGCTCCTCATGCAGGGACATGAGATAAGCCTCCCACTAGGATGACAAAACATCCGGGCGTCCACATGGCAACGTCCACGCAGACGGCCAATTCTCTAACACCAGAAGCAACTTGCAGTTTCTCAAGTTGCTCCTGACACAACCAAAAGAAAATTGGTGTCACTGAGGGGCTACATTGGCAAGTAGTGCCCAGTGGTATATTCCATTACTTGTTGGTAGCAAATACATCTTTCTGTCGGTTTATCCTTCTTTAAGTGCCAAGAAAGGACACATTTGCAGGGGACACAAATATAGGAAGGTGTAGAAGTGAGCTGAGATTGCTACTTTTCACATTCTGTTGTAGAACACAGACTTGTTCTTACAAGTCTTCCTGATGCCAGAAGTAGAGGCAATATTCTTGTTTCTACAGAATAGATGTGAGGGATGAGGGAGAATTTTCTCACTCAAAGATAATTCATGCCTGAGGTGAGACTTTGAAATAGAGACATGACAACTCATTCTTCAATCTGCTTTTCTCTTCATCCCCAAACGTATAGTTTGTCCACGTATTGCAGGCCACAGGAATTAAGACTGCTGGCAGAGTAAATGATTCACAGCAGGGCTCATTCAATTCTGTGATATTTATTTCCATCCTTTTATGCCATTCCCACAAATCTGCTTGTGTCAACTGCCATCCCTTTCTTTTCTTCCCTTCTTTAGATACGTGAACATCAGTTCTCTGGTATTCAGTATGGATTCACAGTTCTTGTGTGCATCGAGCAACACTGAGACTGTGCACATCTTTAAGCTGGAACATCTCACAGACAGGTGGGTAATCCAAATTGTGCTGTTTGTGTGGCTGAAATAGAGTTAATCCTATCTGTAACATATTCTTATGATAATTCATCTGAGGGAGATGCTCCAAAGGAGACTTGAGGAGAGAGTAACTCAGAATATGGACAGGAACTAATGGTGTAACTAGTGATGTTACAGCTCTTGAGCCTTCGAGGGTGAGGGCTGTGTAGCTTTCACCTTGTTGTAGGTATTGGTTTCAGACTCTTGCCAACTGTTACTTTATTTCTTCCAGCCGGCCAGAGGAGCCTCCTTCCTGGAGTGGTTACATGGGCAAAATGTTCATGGCTGCCACCAACTACCTCCCTTCTCAAGTATCGGGCATGATGAGCCAGGACCGGGCCTTTGCCACCGTGCGCTTGAACATCTCCGGACAAAGGAACATCTGTGTGCTCTCCACGTATGTAAGCCACAGCTATTATGGGATTGTCACATTGGAAGCCATCTACAGCTTTTGTACTATACTCATACTAAACTATACTCAGCCAGTTAAGTATCGGGAGTGGGGAGCCCACATTTCTGGAGGGTACTCAGTTGTTGGGAGCCCCTGGTGGTGCAGTGGATTAAACTGTTGAGCTGCTGAACTTGCTGATCGAAAGGTCTTGTATCCTGGATATGCCATCAGCTGGAGACCCCTCTCCCCAGCACCAACTGTCACTCTGGGCCAGAGTGAGGAGGGGGCCAGGGGACAGTTCCACCTTGTCTCCTGTGCTATTCTTATAATATAATATAATATAATACAATATAATATAATATAATGTATATAATATAATATTTATAATATTATAATGTAATCCAATATAATAATAACAACAATATGATATTATAATTATATATTTATATTACATGTAATATTACTAATAATATTACTATATAGTGGTATGGTGCTATATAGCAATGTTTAATGCTGATATTGTACTATGCTAATAATATAATATATTGTATGTAATATATACCTTGTAAGCCGCTCTGAGTTCCTTTTGGGGTGAGTAGGGCGTCATATAAATGTCGTAAATAAATAAATAAATAAAATTCCAATCCGGGGAGTGGAGTTAGCTCCCGCTGTTAGCCCCAACTTCTGCCAACCTAGCAGTTCGAAAACACGCAGTCATGTCGACCACATGACCTTGGAGATGTCTATGGACAACGTCAACTCTTCAGCTTAGAAATGGAGATGAGCGCCACCCCCCAGAGTCGGACACGACTAGACTTAATGTCAAGGGGAAACCTTTACCTTTACTACTCAGTTGTTTATTTCTGAGCTGTACAAACAATACCTCCTCTGTTTTGGAAGTCTTCTGTAATGTTGTACCTCACCTCGAGCCACTGGGAGAGATAATTACTAAATAATAATAATAATACAGAGAATGAACACGCCAAACTCCTCTGGGACTTCCGAATTCAGACATACAGAGTTCTGGAGCACACACTCTTGACCTCACAATCGTGTTAAAAAACAAATAATGGATCGTCGATGTTGCAATCCCAGGTGACAGCAGGATTGCAGAGAAACAACAGGAAAAGCTGACATGATATGAGGATTTAAAGATTGAACTATAAAGCTCTGGCACAAGCCAGTAAAGGTGGTCCCAGTGGCGATCGGCACACTGGGTGCAGTGCCTAAAGACCTTGGCCTGCACTTAAACACAAAATTACCATCTGCCAGCTGCAGAAGGCCACTTTACTGGGATCTGCACGCATTATTCACCGATACATCACACAGTCCTAGACACTTGGGAAGTGTCATACATGTGATCCCATTCAACAGCCAGCAGAGTGTCTGGGGTGGACTCATCTTGTGTTCCTAATAATAATAATAATAATAATAATAATAATAATAATAATAGATATGGAACAGAACAGCTGATCTAGCTGTTTGCTTTAGGCAGGCGGAATGTTTCTTCATTCTCTTTTGACTACACAGCACGATGTATGCAGGAAGTACATGTATTGCCCCTTCTTGTGTTACCTGCATAGCATTGGACATCTGTCATAGGTATCCTACATTTAGAACAGTGCCCTCAGATCAAGTTGGGCAAAGAGAGCTCAGTGCAAGGGCTCATGCCTGACGCCCTGAAGGTCCCAGGTTTAATCTCTGGCATGTGCAGAAAGGTGTTGGGTAAACATTTAACTGAAATGCTGGTGAGCCCTGACCAGTGGCTTTTGGCAGTCGTCGGTCAGATGGGCCCAGAATCCAAATATTTCCTTGTTTCTGTGTCTCTTGTTAGGATCCAGAAACTGCCTCGGCTCTTAGTTACAACATCCGATGGGCACCTTTACATCTACAACTTGGACCCCCAAGATGGAGGAGAATGTGTTTTAATCAAGACACATAGGTAAAGAAGATACAGTTCAGCTGCTCCAGCATTACAGGGGAAAGTATGGAGGGAGGTAGATTTTGGCACCCAAAGTGAGAAACCACGGGTTGTATTAATACTATGCCCTTGAGCCTATTAATTTGTTGTGGGTGACACTAAACTAATTTACCTCTGGTTGTGAGCTATGTGAGAATTGTGGAGCTGCCCTTGCATTCTAGCACAAATCTTAGACTGTGTCCATTTCATGGTCCAGGATAGGAGCCCCTTCTCTTGACTGTATTCATTGTGACCGTAAAACAGCCTAATCTCCCTCGGGGAGGCAAATTTGTACATATCCTTGCATTGTTTCAGACATACACTACATAACAGAATGCACCTCCATGTGAGAGCAGATATTCCTAGCATAGAGAACAAAATGTTAAGAGAGTAGAGGATTTTTAACTTAGCTTTCTTTTTCGTGACAAACTAGACAAACTATTTCTGTTGATAGAATGCCTATCCCATGCCCTTGAGGGGCATTTTGCAGTTACATCACATGAATGAAAAATTGAAGAATGGTCTCTGAAGTGACAATCACTTGAATGTTTGAATTGGATGGGATTAGAGGAACACAAAGAATCTGAGCATATTCAAAGATGAGGACAGTTAAGAAAGTGTTTGGATTAATATGGGGACTAGCGGGTTAGGATAACAATATACTTTAATTCATCGCATAATAGTCGCCATGGCATAATAGTCACACCTCCAATTTTGGGGAGCAAAATTTGAGTTTTCTGTTCCTTGCATAATAGTTGCACCATTTATTCACCCCCCCCCCCCATGTACCTGCCCCCTTGGGGCTACAAGGCTTCACTTGACATACAGTATTTCATCGTGTAATAGTTGCCACTGCGTAATAGTTGCACCCTCCTTTTTTGGTCAAAAAGTGTGACTAATACATTGTAAATGCAGTATGCAAGAGATTTTTTGCACTGCCTGCATCCTGATTAAAAGTGACTCCAGCAGACCACATAAGCACTTCCCCTTCTGCCTTACAGATGTCATTGTTGACTTTTTGGGAAAGTGTGTGTATGTATGTCTGAGTCACTAGCTCTTCCTCCATGCACTTCTGTTAGTAGACCCAAGACCACCGTGTTCACCTACTGCTTCCAGTTCCAGTGAGGTGGTCAATCTGATTTTAACTTGACATTTAAAGGAACTATCCAAAGTGCTGAATTTCTTCTGGATCACCATCCTTGAGTATTCTTTAAAAATCCAAATTAAATCCTGAAGGAGATTTACTATCCCATCAACATGAAAGCCACCACCAGCCACTATGTCTACCAATCCCCATCACAGTGAACCAGAGACACAGATTGATAGAGCTGGAATGGGGGCGATGGTGCGATTTAATACCTTGTTCTTTCTTGTTCATATGCAACTAGCTTGCTTGACTCAGGAAAGATAGAGGAGAACAAAGAAAATGATCTCCGGCCTCCAGCACCTCAGACTTACGCTGCAACAGTGGCCAGGCAGAGTTCAGTGCCTTCGCCCTCCATGATGCCAGGTGAGTGCCGGGCTAGTTGCTACATGCTAAACATCTCCAAATGATGGCTGCTCTTTGCCTCAGTTTTAATAACTATATGAAAACATGCACATTGTAGCAAGAAATAGTAATAACATGAAAGAACCTAGTAATCTATAGTTGTCTGTATGGAAACTTAAATTCTTTAGAGTCTGGATCATATTATGTGCCCCCCCCTCTCTCTCTCCTGCTTCCCCGATATGCCCCTGAAATAAATAATACTTTTATTTCTTACTCGCCTCTCCTCACAGTTCACATGGCACAGAGACCGTGTTTAATAGTGTGCTACACTGGAATTGGTGTGCTTCTTTTACCGCTGTCCATTTTTCTATGGTGTTGGAAGTTTCTTCTCTCTGCTTCTCCTGCCTCTTGTGTTCTTCCATCTAATACCTTGTGTTGCCCACTTATCTTCCTCATAGCTATTCTTGTTCCTTGCCTGTGTTGGCCTGCAATTCTCGTCAACGTACGCAACCCCTTCTCAATTGTAGAGATCCTTATTAGGCTATTCAAAGATGGTTTTGTCAGTTCTTTCCTCTACAGCACTGGGTAGTTTTGGGTCTCCTGTCCAAGTACTAATCAAGGCTGTCACTGTTTAGAATGGCAGATTACCAATTTCACACTCTTGTGAATTCTCCATCACCCACCCACCCAGTGTATTTCAGTGCACCATTATTTACCTTAGGTCTATAGTTATACAGGATGAGGCAGCATAACTTCCTTTTTTCAAAACTTAATAAAACCCATTGTATGAATCAGATTTTTTTAATATAATGTAGGCACATACCTAAAGTTTTGTTTTGTGTAGTTTTGAAGATCAAATTAGGTAGGTGACGTCCCCCATTCTCCATACACTGAGTAAACCGATTTCTCGCGTTTGTCATGACTCTTGCCAGCATAGCAGGCGTTATGTTGGCAATTTCTTCCTGGCTGTTGGTCTTCAAATCTTGTAGGGTCCTTGGACGGTTCACATAAACACGGAATTTCAAAAAAAATCACAAGGGGCCAAATCTGGAGAGTGGGCCAGCCACTCCAAATCCGCTCGAAAAGTAGGCCCCAACAGCAAAAGCACGCTCCTGACTGTTCCAACGCATGATGGCGACTGAACTGTGTCAGGACAAAACTTTATACTCCCGCCTCTCAAATGAGGCCACTAGCTCTCCGCTACGTCAACTGACTGAATGGCACGCATTTTAAAAAAGGAAGTTATGCTGCCTCACCCTGTAGAATCAATCTCAAGCTTTTCCTTAGGCAGTCCCTGATGGATTGCAATTCTACTGCAGCCCTTACCCAGCTCCCAAGTTTTTTTGTGTGTGTGCAAGTCGCTTCTGGTATGAGAGAATTAACCGTCTGCAAGGACGTTGCCCAGGGAACTCCTGGATGTTTAGATGTTTTACCATCCTTGTGGGAGGCTTCTCTCATGTCCCCACATGGGGAGCTGGAGCTGACAGAGGGAGCTCATCTGCGCTCTCCCCAGATTCGAACCTGCGACCTGTCGGTCTTCAGCCCTGCCGGCACAAGGGTATAACCGGGGACTCCCAAATTCCATTATGGTAACAACTTTTGATATGGCAAAGGGTTGTTTGCTGGGCTGATCTTCTAGTACAGTTCCTCATGTTGTGGTGACCCCCAACCATAAAATTAGTTTTGTTGCTACTTACTTCATAACTGTCATTTTGCTCCTGTTATGGATCGTAATGTAAATATCTGATATGCAGGATGTATTTTCATTCACGGGACCAAATCTGGCACAAATATGCGATACACCCAAATTTGAATACAGGTGGGGTTGGGGGGCTGAATTGATTTTGTCACTTGGGAGTTGTAGTTGCTGGGATTTATAGTTCACCTACAATCAAAGAGCATTCTGAACCCTGCCAAAAGTAGAATTGGGCCAAACTTTCCACACAGAACTCCCATGGCCAACAGAAAATTCTGTGTTTTCTGATAGTCTTTGGTGACCCCTCTGACACACCCTTGCGACCCCCGCAGGGGTCCTGACCCCAGGATGAGAAACACTATTCTCGTAGGAGATAACACAGGAGTGGCACATGCTCTAGTTTAAGGTTGTTCAGCAGTTGCTTCACATGTCTCATGAATAAGTAAACCTGCCCTCGAGGTACGATAAATTAGCAATAAAAACTCACACACTTTGAAGATGAAGCATGCTTTGAAGATTACACACCTTCTCCAAGTGCCAGTGCTATTACTACACTCCCTAGTCAGTTTTTGCCTTGTCTTACATTGAATTACAAGGTTTTTTTTCTGGATTCATATTTACCTTCCTTTTCTTCTTAATCTTGGTTATTTGTCATTCATCTTGTTCTCAACTCTCCTTGTCCTGGGCCCTGCCTGGAGTGTTACCTGTCGGTGTTGTACTACCTCGAGTATCTGGAGTGTATCCTCTCTTCATTTGAGTTAGCTGGTGCACTGGGTATTTCCTTCAAAGTAGCCAGCAGTGCTCTTTTACTAACAGGATTTGAAGTCAAGACAAACACTAGTCCAACCCAACCTTTTCATATATCTTTATTCGGCTTCTTTGTTCTTTCCTCTGCAAACATTAAGGATGTTTTTTTCTGGTGTTCTTAAGAGAGAGAAAAAGCCTTTCACGCTGCTATTGCAAATATTCATGAAAGCTCTTGTCTGAACTGCATTATTCATTATGGAAAGCCTGGGGCTCCTAACATGAAAGCGACTACATCCTGTATTGTCCCAATCTAGTGAGGGGAGCATTAACATATCTTCCCAACCCTTTCATTTCCCCTTGAAAACCCTGGAAAGGGAAAAACGTATTCTTTGGTTTAATTTCATTCAATCTATTGCAGGCTATTCAGAAGATGGAGGAGCCCTCCGAGGAGAGATTATACCCGAGCACGAATTTGCCACTGGGCCCGTGTGTCTGGACGATGAAAATGAATTTCCACCCGTGAGCATTAGGAGTACTTAAAGCAGCGCTGTGGGCTTTGCGTTGAGAAGAAAGTGTTATAGCCCCCTTCTTCCAATAGATTAGTCCCTTCCTCTTCTTTTGCAGCCCGTGGCAACTAATCCTGTTGGGCCCTTAGATGGGTAGAGAACTTGCACCTTCGTAGGAGAAGGTCTTGAGGAGCAAGACATGTACAAACTTGTAAAAAGTATTGTAACGCTTACACTTACCAAAGGGTTCCTGTCAAGAGACTGACCAGGGCCCTGCCTATTAATACAAAGCAGTGATGCTGGCATCCCTGACTAATGATCCCCGATTGGTTCTTAGACAAACCATCTTTGCCTTCTCAAGTAACAGTAGCTCTGAAAGACGTTTGCCACTCCTTGTGATATGTTGAGCCTGGTGTGTTCAGATGGAGTGAGCAGGACAGAGGAAACTGGCACATGGTTTGTAGCCCTGAGCAAGAGAGCAGCACTGAAAGTTCCCAACCCAGAGCAGCTTAAGGCCTAGGTGTTCACTCTTTCCCTCTTGACCTTGCCAGTGCTTTTGGTGGTGGCTGCACCATTGGTATGGGCCCTGGTGAGAGGAAATCCTCTTGGTGGGCATGCATTGGGGAAGAGGGGACAGGGGGCACCACTCTGAGGGCAGATTCAGTGAGCACCAGTGCCAGGGAAGATCTGGCGGGTGGCAGATCACAAGACAGAAAAAACGCGAATTACAACTCCCAACTTTGTAGCTCCCTGTTATTGGAAGGTCTACCGATTGAGTTGTCTTGCTTCTTTACAAGGATTAATTTATTACTGGGGACCTTTTTCTTAAAGAAATGTTTTTTTCCACGAGATAACTTTTTCCAGTCTGTTACCTTGCAGTATCTCTTAATCCATACTATTTATTTTCTAAATAATTGTCTAAATTGTATCCCTCTGAAAGGTAGCGGGGGGATGCTCTGTGTTTCCATAGCCAGTTATACGTATATACTAGTTTAGAGTGAGAGAAGAAAAGTATTGGGAACTTGGCTAGGAAATGGGGAGGGTTCACATGCTAAAGGTAAAAAGTGTCTCAGGAGAATCATGTTTTCCTGGCTCCTTCCCAGTGGTCCCATCCTCCTTGTATGGGTTTTGCACTACTGGAGTGACACTAGAAGCTGCCACAAAGACCTGGCGGCAGTGCCACTTCTGGTAAGTGTAAATTTGCCAGATGTATTGTGTGGTTTCTTGGTCCACCACTTTCCTGCACTGCTTTTGCTGCTGCTTGCCATTCTGCTTCACTTTCTCCTTCTGATGCAGGTTTTAGTTTTGGTATTAATTAGTTGTTTAAGCTTAGGAAGAAAAAAACAGACCTAAGTCCAAAGCTATTGTCCCTGCTGGCTAGACCAGTATAAGATTTCTACTTCTATATAAATAAAGTAAATAAATAAATACTCTGATGCTCCACGAAGAAGCTGTTAATCCGGCCATCTCAGCTACACAAAACTAAAAAGAACGGAGAGAGGGAAGAAGAGTGAGATATTTACAAGTGTGATGTATTGGTGATTTATCTGTTGTGACTCCAAGCTTGTTATATTACCTGTCTGCATAGAGCAGTGGTTCTCAACCTGTGGGTCCCCAGGTGTTTTGGCCTACAACTCCCAGAAATCCCAGCCCGTTTCCCAGCTGTTGGGATTTCTGGGAGTTGAAGGCCAAAACATCTGGGTTGAGAACCACTGGCTTAGAGGATGGTTGGGTTGTTGAGGCAACACCTGTCCAGATGTGATCAGCGACCTCTTTTGAGGCCACAAAGAAGCTCCTGCAATTATGGCTTGTTTTATTGACTGCCTCAAGAGACGATTCCTTAGCCTTTGCCTTTCCCTGAGAGTCCTTGCCACATGTTTACTTTTCATTCATGGTCCAAATCATTTGGTTTTGGTTGTTTTCTAAATTCTTTCAAATATTGTGTGGATCTTTTGGTTTGGGAATAAAATACTTATCCAGAGAAAATTATATCCTGGAATATTGTAGCATTTTTGTTTCTGAAATCATGAGTACATTGACATGCAAAGTGCTATTGTTTTTTTGTCTGACATTAAGGAGAGGCTAGAACTGGATTGCAGTGACTCCATCCAGTGTTCTACCCCATAGATTTCAGCAGAGTTGGCACTTGAAGAGATTTCACATCCATATCGGATGAAGTATTTACTGTAAGCTTCATGTTGTTGACTGAGCCCCTTTTATTATCATGGCTGTGTTTCTGGAGACGAGCCTCATTTGAACTTTGAGGGCTGCAGGTAGCTGGGCATATTATGTTTCTGTATCCAGAGATGCTGGAATTAAATGGAATCGTAATCTGACTTCCATGTTTTATGTTATAGGCTTGTTTTTCATTAGTGGTGACGATATGGATACTTTTCTCCTTCCTGGCATTGCTTTTCAAATGACAAAATTGCAATGTTAGATATTCTGCAAGGCCTAGGAACTGTCACCAAGCAATAATTGCCATTTCCCAATCACTGTATTTCTATCTATTTCTAAACAATACAGAAAGCAAGGTTAGCCTTGTCACTAGCAGGACTAGTGCTATATCCTTGTGCTGATTTGCCATTTAAATTTGACTTTATAATTGGCAGGCTGAATAACTAAAACTGCTGGTAATATAGGGAAGGCTGGGAGGAACAAAGAAAAGGGCAGAATTGTGAGAGTGTGTTGATAGCATGCTACATTTGTCAGGAAGATAGTCACATTCAGCAAAGCCCACAAAGACTGGTTTTTGTAAAGCCTGAGGCCCCTTCTACACTGCCATATAATCCAGATAATCAAAGCAGGTTTTTTTTGTCGTGTCAGGAGCGTCCTGTTGTGAGAGAATTGGCCGTCTGCAAGGACGTTGCCCAGGGGACGCCCGGATGATTTTGATATTTTATCATCCTTGTGGGAGGCTTCTCTCATGTCCCTGCATGAAGAGTTGGAGCTGATAGAGGGAGCTCATCCGCCTCTCCCCGGATTCGAACCTGTGACCTGTCGGTCTTCAGTCCTGCTGGCACAGGGCTTTAACCCACTGCGCCATCGGGGGCTCACATTATCTGCTTTGAACTGGATTATGAGTCTACACTGCCATATAATACAGTTCAAAGCAGATACTCCGGATTTTATATGGCAGTGTAGAAGGGGCCTGAGTGGTTTGACATCTGTTAATGGACAGCAGCCCTTTTGCATCTGATGCATCATGTTCTGCACCAGAAGAGAGCAGTGGTCCACAAAAGCATATAGTTTATTAGTTTGTTAGTTTTGATAATAGGTGTTATTCTCAATGATCATACTCTCAAAACAGCTGAGAAGACTTGTGCCTTGATTTCATCTAGAAATTTTTTCCCTGTGCACTTCTGCAAGGCATTTGCAGAAGTGCACAGAGATGGGCCCTTTTCCTCCCACGGCTCTTAGTCTGACTTGTTTTGCTTGTTTTACTAGTGACAGATGTCAGCTAATGTCCTTTGGAGCTACATGTCCTGGCTGGATTGCTTTTTCTTCCATTTCTTTATTTAATTCCATGGGACTACATTTAATGACGTTTCAAGTGACTTGCAGTTATAACTCAAGCACACTATTCATTCTTAAAGCCCGTCTTGATTTCTGAACAAGGTCCCAGATGGGTAGTGACTCTAGTTCACTCTTGAGGCAGAACATTCCCGTTAAGGATAAAGGACAGAAATTATTCTCAGGCAACCTGTGGGCTTTCTGGAAAGGAAAACAGTCGCCTGACATTTCCCTCCCTGCTGCTTCCTTTGCATGTGCGCACAGCTTGTTTACCGCACACCATGCTCAGCAGCACATTGCTGGGAAAAGTAAGGCCCTTCTGTTTTGATTTTGGTAGATAATCTTGTGCCGTGGAAGCCAGATGGACAAAGCGAAGAGGTCATGAGGAGTGGCAAGCAGCAGCGCAGAGCAGCGGATGGGAGGTAGTTTGGAAAATAAAAAACAAGAGAGGGGCTTTTGGAAGAATCCATATAATGAGGATTTTACCACGGGTGCTCCCTTGTGTTTGTTCCTAGTGGACCCTCATTGGCCACTTGTGTATTTACTCAAACTGCGGTGTGGCTTTGGTATCCATGTACTGTATGTGCACATTGCTCTCTCTATGAGAACCACCGTGTAAATGTTAACCTGAATTTTATACACATACCTGCCCTTTTCTAATTTATGTCATGTATAAATGTACCTATAGAAGAATCCAATCTTTATCTTTGTACAGTATATACATACTATTTTACCCATGCAGAATATTTTTGCAGTGACCTATTAGGAAAAGAAGAGTACCCCAACATACTGCGTTGGAGCTTTGCTGGAATACCTCTTAATAAAAGCATCATGATGTCAGCAGCCATTGTTCTCCGCCTGTGTTCATTCAGATGGTTCGGAGATTTTGAGTGGGTTTTACAAATGCAAATGCTGAAAATTTGTAGACGGGAATCTTTTCTTCTTTTGGGCTGTGCCAGCCACGACCTCAGTTGCTCCTTTGCAGAGATTTGCACACAAATTTCGTTTAGAGGTAAAATGGGAAGAGCATCTTTTGTTTCCCAAACAGGTTATGGACTCTCATGATTTGTCGTGTCACGAGCGACTTGAGAAACTGCAAGTTGCTTCTGGTGTGAGAGAATTGGCCGTCTGCAAGGACATTACCCAGGCCGCCTGGATGATTTTATGTTTTTATCATCCTTGTGGGAGGCTTCTCTCTTGTCCCCGCATGAGGAGCTGGAGCTGATAGAGGGAGCTCATCCACCTCTCCCCAGATTCGAACCTGCGACCTGTCAGTCTTCAGTCCTGCCGGCACAGAGGTTTAACCCACTGCGCCACAGGGGGCAGATGACAAGATGAAACTTGTAAGCAGTTTAGTAAAGGCATATTTTTAAGAGTAAACAAAATAAGGACACTTGTATGTACACCATCAGAACTCTCTCCATTTTTTGGATCTTGTGGTTTGATTTCACCAGATTGTTTGATGACTCCAATTGTTGGAGCATTTTAGCTATGGTTTAAACATCTCAGGTGCATTATGATACACACATAACTGTGGTTAAGTCATGCTAAATGTGACAGGGCAGATGGACTAGGCTTCCATTTTTGGTGGCCAGAATCCTGTTTTCTGCTGCAGCTGCGAGGAAAGTTGGCATTTCCTGGCACAGTGCATTTGCTTCTGGTTAATTTGAGAGACCTGAAGGTTTCGTGAAAGATGACTGGAGGGTGATGGCAACATTTCTTTCCTCACTTGCATAACAGATTATTAGTAGCAAGGGGGAGACCAGTATCTGGGAGCTTTCCAGCTGTCACTGTATATCCAAAGATGGAAGCACTGCTTTCTGGAACTGGAGTGTAGATAGATATATAGCTACAGACTTACATTTCTCTGGTTCTCAGGAAGCCTTAAAACAGGTTTGCACAACATACAGTCTGCTGAGCACTGCGGCTCCATTCCACCTCCGGCCTGAGGCTTCCACCTGTTGTAAAAAGGGAGATTGTCCTGCTCCCACATGCCACATCATGGCCACCATCACACAGAGTAGAATTGGAGAGAGAGAAAATGACAGTGTGCACCTTGTTGCAAATGCTCCTACGAAGGAGGGAGGGAAGAAAAAATTGAAGGAAAAGAAGGAGGAAGGGAGCAAAGGAAGAAAAGGGGAGGGAAAAAGGAAAGGAAGAGCAAGGAAAGGAAGGAATAAAAAATGGAATGAAAGGAAGGAGGGAGCAAAGGAATGAAAAATAGGTAGGAGTGAAAGGAGGGAGCAAAGGAAGAAAAGAAAGAATGAAAAAGGAGAGATGGAGGAATGAAAAACAGGGAGGGAGCAAAGAAAGGGATATCAGAAAAAGAGTGAAGGGAGAGGGAGAAAAGGAAGAAAGAGGAACAGAAAAGGAGGGAAGGAGAAAGGGAGAAATAAAGAGTAGGAAAGAGGAAGGAGAGGAGGAAGGAAGGTAGGAAAGAAGGGAGAAAGGTCAGTAGGAAACAGGGAAGGAAGAAAATTAAGAAATAGAAAGGATGGGAAGTGGGGAAAAGTGAGGAAAGGAATTCAGAAAGTAGTGGTTTGAACCTCGTACTATAGTTCGGAATCTACTGGGTGCTTTTGGGCAACTCACTCTTTAATAATAATAATAATAATAATAATAATAATAATATAAATAAATTAAACTTTATACCCCACCACCATCTCCCCAAGGGGCTCGGAGTGGCTTACATGGGGCCAAGCCTGATAACACATAAATAAACAAAAAAAAAGAGCAATAAACAAAAAACAATACAATTAATACAATTAATATAAGTCACATATAAACAATAAAACACAAAGATTTAAAAACCTATGGCTGGGCCGAATGTAATAGTTTAGGATTAAAAACAAACAAACACTGGGCATGAACAAAGGTAGGATATATCTGGTAAGAGGGTTTTGAAAGAAATGAGGGAGTGCAGAGGAAGACAAAGGCCAGGCTCCTCTGAACTGGACAAGAAAACTCTGTTATAAAGTTTCCCTAAGTCTGAAACGACTTGAAGGCACACAACAATAATAATCCCAATTAGTCATTAATTATACCATACTTGGGAAGTGAGGTGCTGAAAGACTATTTGTGCCCCCAAGAGCCTTAGCCTGTCTAATTTTGACCCCTTACTTTTCCCAAGTTGTGCAGGCCTGCCTTAAAAGTTTCCCTTGCCCACTTCTTTAAAACTTGAAGGCTTCCTGGTATTTTACCTCCCTGGTACTTCCTCGCTTCAGTCCACTGCCTCTCAGCATTCTTCCAAGGATGATGGACAAGAAGTCTAATGGCACCGACACAGCAGGTGTTGTGGGTTGCAGCAAGGTGACACTGCTGGGTCGTGAGAGTAATCTGCAATAGATACATTGTCCATAGCAATATCCTGAAGTATGTCTTGAAGAGCCTTGCTCACACCTGGCAAGACAGTCCTGTACTCAGGAGTGTGAGGATCCAGGGGTTGTGCCTCCAGAACATCCTGGTGTAAGTTAAAAATGAGAGGGGGTTGGTGCTGCTGTTCCTGTCCAATAATGCCGTCGCAGGCTCTGGCGCCACCTGGGAAAAAGTCAAGTGCAAAAGTTTGAGACTGGGATCTCATGACAACCAATCCTGAAGCTGCATCTTTATAGTTGCAAGGAACAACATCCCTGAACACTGGTGGGTTGGACAGACACATGTATAGTTCAGCTCATCACATAACTATGAGTGCAAAAACTGACCAAGAGTGTATTCATTGGGCCAATACTTGAAAATCAAAGTGTAGGAACACTTATTGTGAGCCTTCATTTCTCACCTATGAGAAATGTTTGAGGACCGGGACATCTGTAGGGATACCAAGGTGCTTGTTTATAAAGCTATTGTCCTCCCAACCCGCTATATGCCTACAAGATGTGGACTGTCTACAGACATCACATGCAACTCCTGGAACGATTCCATCAGTGTTGCCTCTGAAAAATCCTGCAAATCTCTTGGGAAGACAAGCGGACAAATGTCAGTGTGCTGGAAGAAGCGAAGACCAGCAGCATTGAAGCGATGGTCCTCCGCCATCAACTCCGCTGGACCGGCCATGTCGTCCAGATGCTTGACCACCGTCTCCCAAAGCAGTTGCTCTACTCTGAACTCAAGAACGGAAAACGGAATGTTGGTGGGCAGGAAAAGAGATTGAAAGATGGGCTCAAAGCATGTAACGTCTGTAGATAGTCCACATCTCGCAGGTGTATAGCAGGGTTAGGAGGACAATAGCTTTATAAAAACTCTGGCATAGACACTGAGAACTGGGAAGCCCTGGCCCTTGAGTGCTCCAGCTGGAGGTCAGCTGTGACCAGCAGTGCTGTAGAATTTGAAGAGGCACGAATGGAGGGCGAAAGAGAAACATGCCAATTGGAAGGCACATCAAGCCAACCCCAACCAGGACTGCCTTCCACCTGGAAACCGATGCCCTCACTGCGGGAGAACATGCAGGTCAAGAATAGGGCTCCAAAGTCACCTACGGACCCACCGCCAGGACACCGATCTTGGAAGACAATCCTACTCAGACAACAAGAGATCGCCTAAGTAAGTAAGTAAGTAAGTAAGTAAGTAAGTAAGTAATGATGCCCATGAAAGTCAATGTGAGGATTCTTTCCATTATAGAGTTCTGACACACTGCAGAAATATTTTAAAATACTTGTTTCCCTCTTGTGTTTTTATAACATGAGCAGGTATTTAATGAAACTGGATTCACAAGTAGAACATACTTCAGCTAATGCAATAGCTGCACAATATAGGATTAGCACATCTGCGACTACAGTGGTCAATCCACAGGATAAGTTCATGGTGGAGGAAGATCTAAGTTATCCTGAGGACATACACAGTACACAACCTCACAACCATACATCCTTCACAGTCATACATCCCCAAATCCAAAACAGGACTGTGTTACGATTCAACAGGGATTAATACAGTCAGAATACCCCCATTTCTATTGACATGGCACTTTGCTACCTTTGCAGAAAGGAGAAAAATTGGAAAATGTGTCTCACTCTGTGGGCCATATTAATGAGAAAACTGCACTAGAGAACAATAATGGATTTCCCACACATTGTTCACACAAAGCCCACATTATAGTGATGAGCTTATGGGAACAACAGATTCGGAAGCAAGCTGTTTTATAGAGATCTACACTTACTGGAAACCCTATCCAGTCACAATGGAACAGGAACATTACATACCCAGAGAGGTCTTCTGGAGTTCATGGCTTCTCCTATGTCAACGTTGATGACTGAAACTCTGTTGGAGTGTTCTTGTTTAACTTTTGTATTCATGATCCTAACATAGTCCCTAGTTTAGGGTACTTAGGAACCATGAGTTTTCCAATCAAAATTTATTGGGTGGTAGCTGTTGTGATCAAAGAGGGTCTGTTCCACTATTGCTGATTGAAATTCATGTGAGCAATCTCTGACGTGAGTAGGAATTGTAACAAGGACCTTCCTAATATAATGGAGATTACTCACAGAAAAGGTGGGACATCAGTCATCAGCTACCCAAACAACAGGGAAACAGACTCCTGACCATAATCGATGCATCCTAGTAAGGTGAGAGGAGATCAGTGTCATTGTTTAGTTGCGTAGCTATGGTGGTCACACAGTCATAACAACCCAACAAGGACTATCTTAAATTAATGTAACATTTATTTGCAATTAGCACTTTCCCAAGTTCCCAGATTTGTCACTATGCAGATAATTATGCTTGTAGGTGTCCTGATATTTGAACACCCACACAAGAAAAACCTAATGGGTGTACTGTGTTGTCATATAACACGTACACCCATTTTTAGTGTGCATGGAGAGAATAAAAATACTTTGCCTTCATAAGCTTTCCAAGACCACATCAACATATATTTTCTGAAGAAATTGTGACTGCACCTGAAGGCGGATCTCCCATTTTCAAAGGAGGGAGAGATGCCCGAGAGAGCTGAATCATCCCTGCACTTCCATCTTCTCTCCTTTCCACCTTCTCTCCTTTCCACCTTCTCTCAGGTTCGCTCCTTGGATACGTCTTTTTTTGTGCAAAGATGGGCAGCCCAGGGCCCTCCAGATGTCATTGGATTTCAATTACTTACGTAGGTGATCCCTTGTAGTCCGAGGATGATGGTTCTCCAAGTGCAGTGTCCTGGCAGTGGGTCCGTAGTTGACTAGAGCCTTATTCTTGATCTGCATGTTCTGCAGTGAGGGCATTGGTTTCCAGATGGAAGGCGGTCCCAGTTGGGGTTGGCTTGTTGCGCCTTCCTCTTGGCACATTTCTCTTTCGCTTCCCATTCGTGTCTCTTCAAATTCTACAGCACTGCTGGTCACAGCTGACCTCCAGCTGGAGCGCTCAAGGGCCAGAGCTTCCCAGTTCTCAGTGTCTATGCCAGAGATTTTAAGGTAAGGCCTCACAACCTCTGAGGATGCTTGCCATAGATGCAGGTGAAATGTCAGGAGAGAATGCCTCTAGAACATGGCCACACAGCCCGAAAAACCTACAACAACCCAGTGATTCCAGCCATGAAAGCCTTTGACAATACAAATTAAAACAGTTAAAAACAAAGGCACCTCTGCTCTGTTTCAGTATGCTGTGGGGTTAAATTCTTACTTTTTGTGTGGATGCCTCCCATCTCTTACGAAACCGAAAGGAACAGACACATTAAAAAAATTCTTATCTTTTCTCTGAATTCTTTTCTGGGAAAAGGGTGTGGAGCAGATGCAGACAAAGAGTGAGAGATGCATCTGAAGATTTGACTGTGTTTTGACATTGCAGGAAGATGACTGCCTTTATTCATATCACACTATTTTCAAGAGATGGAAGATTTTTTAATAAACAAACTTAAACACAGCCAACAAATCTGGATAAGCAACCAACCTGTGAGATAAAATGCCTTGTACTGGTCCAGCCGAAGAGCCTGTATCTCTCCATATTTTCCAGCTGCCCCACTGTTGGGATGGAACAACGTCTAGAAGAAGGAATGGTTCAGAAGATTAGGAATTGGTCTTTTCTTGGTGGAACATGTGGAAATGCACATTGGTTGAAACCATGCCTTGAAGGCCCCAGCCTACATCCAATTACAATTCCCAGATGGAGTAAACTCACTTTGGGAAACTAATAAATGGACACTTGTACCATTTGATTCAACCAATTTCCTCTAGCTGGGGCTACTATTTAGATACATGTAGTGTGTACAGTCACCTTACCTCTCTTTATACCATATCATCTCAATAACCCTCTTTGACTAAGACTCAATAATAGGACAACAAAATAAACATGCCTACACAGTCAAACTCTTCCACTTGCCTTTGGTCTCATTTCTCTCCCCACCCATTTGTGGACAAAGATCCACTCAATTCAACACAACTTACTTTTGATGAGTTGTCTATGGCAGGGACGGGCAAACTTTTTTGCCTTGGGGCTGAATTGCGGGCCTGGCTGGGAGGGAGGGGGACAGGGATGCTTGCCCCATCCTTATGCTGGGAGGAAGGCGGGACATGTGGCGACTGCCCCGATCCTCCTCCCCCTCGATCCTCAGGCTGTCCTCTTGGCATTATGCCAGGAAGAGGGTGTTAGGATTTGAAAAACGACACCATGATATGGTGGGTTAACTGGAGAGAGTTTGGCTGAGTGTGTCAGGGGCTAGGGTTCTGATTAGCTGGCTGCTGAGACCAACGGTTCTAACTGTCATTCTGCCATTTGTTCTTTCTTCTGACAGTGAAGACGTGGCTGGCTGCCAACTATCTTAAGGACGGATCATTTTATAGCATGAGGCATATTTTAAACACGATTTAAAAGGGCTATTTTATTTCTCTGTTCCCTGCCTGTATTCAAAGAGGCTGATAACTACATTGTTACCCTATATTCCGGGGTATTACTTTTTAGGCATGTAAAACCTTATAAAATTTTGGGGGTCGTCTAGTACGCCCGGTATAAAATGAAAATAATAATAAAATTACAGGGTTGTTGTAGGTTTTTCGGGCTATATGGCCATGGTCTAGAGGCATTCTCTCCTGACGTTTCGCCTGCATCTATGGCAAGCATCCTCAGAGGTAGTGAGGATGCTTGCCATAGATGCAGGTGAAACGTCAGGAGATAATGCCTCTAGACCATGGCCATAGAGCCCAAAAAAACCTACAACAACTCAATAATTCCGGCCATGAAAGCCTTCGACAATACAATAAAATTACATACTATGGCTGCCTTGGCCTCGGGCTCCCCTCCTCCTCCTCTGCCTTGGCTCATGGCGGCCTCCTGTGCAGGCTCCCGTCCTTCCTCCCTTCCTGGTTGCCTTTCTTGCTCAGGCCCAGGCCTCTCCTTTGTTGGCGGCTGGGCCCCTGGGCTGCTTCCCACACTGCTCAGGCCACTCTCCTTTCTGGCCAGGCCTCGCAAGAAGCGCCTCTTCTCCGGTGAGACAACATTGTCTCGTGGAAGAAGAGGCGTTTTGCGCAAGGCCTGGCCAGGAAGAAGAAGAGCGGCCTGATCAGAAGGGCTTCCAGCACTGCTCAGGCCGATCTCCTTCTTCCTGGCCAGGCCAATGTTGTCTCGCCGGAGAAGAGGCACTTCTCACGAGGCCTGGCCAGGAAGATGGGGAGCGGCCTGAGCAGCACCGGAGGCTCTTCTGGAGGTGGCGCAGGAAGCAGCCCAGAGGCCCGAGGACAGAAACCAGCTGGCTGTCTTAAACGGCGAGTATATCCCCAACTCTCTATTTTGCATGTAAAAGTTGGGGGTCGTCTTATAGCCCTAGTCGTTTAGTACCCTGGAATATACTGTTTGAACCTTTGAAGCAAAGTAAATATACTGTTATTTGTTTCCCAAGCCTGAGTGAAATTTTATTATACAGCAGGATATACATTGGTTTAAATCCTGTGGTAAAGCTTCTACTTACTCCACTTATATACATTTACCAACCCTCACGAGGGTGAGACAGGTGGTGGATGAGAATGCTTGGGGGGGGGGGATCTCAACCACCACATGCCTTCTTTGAGATATCCTCCCGTCTTAAGGATGGGGCCACTTGCACTATCCTTATGCTGGGAGGAGGGTGAGACATGTGGTTGAAAAGAGCACTCCAGAGGGCTCTTAGATGCTGCATGCCTTCCTCCCCCGTCTTTTTGGCATTAGGACGTGGTGGACCACTGTGTCCTTATGCCAAGAGGACAGGGAAAAAGAAGACCTGAGGTAAGTGCCCAGGGGGCTGCATCTGGGCCCCGGACTTTAGTTTGCCCTGATCTATAGTTATTTACTTCATTTCTACCCCGTTCTCCTTAACCCATGGGGGTTAAGAACTCAGCGTACATCATACATCTAGGCAAAATTCAATGCATTGTCGAAGGGTTTTGTGGCCGGAATCACTGGGTTGTTGTAGGCTTTTTTCGGGCTATATGGCCATGTTCTAGAGGCATTCTCTCCTGACGTTTCGCCTGCATCTATGGCAAGCATCCTCAGAGGTAGTGAGGTCTCAGTACCTCTGAGGATGCTTGCCAGAGATGCAGGCGAAACGTCAGGAGAAAATGCTTCTAGAACATGGCTATATAGCCCGAAAAAACCTACAACAACCCAAAATTCAATGCCTCATTATGCATAAACAAATAAAAAATATAAAGTCAATAGACATATAAATGCACATTAAAACCTCTAAAACCTCTTAAAATATACACATCTGCCCTTATTCAATGATTACAGTGTAATAAAATTGGGAAAAATATGTTCCTGGTTTGAAAATGTTATATCCTGTTTGATTGTGCACTTCAGAAATTTTGCATTTGTGGCTGCCATAAAACTATGTTAAATTGGTTGAGACTCTATGAGATATCCATTGCAAAACTATAGCCAAATGTGCTGCAGGATGTCCCACAAAAACAAAGTTTTTACAGTTTAATATACTTTTTCCATGTCTTCATGATAGGACCATTTAGGAAATGACATTTATAACCCAGGAACAAAAATCGTGTTACATAGTGTTATTAGTCTCAGCAATCAGTGCCTCCATTCTGGACACACTACCACTTTTGTATAGAAGACAGGCAGGGGTTTGTTTCAACTTCGCTCTCTGTCATGGAAATAAATTTCTCACTTTCAGACACCTAACCAACCCTATCTTTTTCTGGCCCAAGGCTAGTCAAGCAGGATCTTGTTCTTAATTTCTGGGGTTTTTTCCCCCCTGCACAGTAACTCATGTTCAAATACTTGTGCCACTACAACACAGCCGTAAATCTGTTTGTACAAATCCAGCTTCTCTGTGAATTAGGGCGTTCTTAAAAAAAGTCTCCTTTCCATTTTCACAGGTGTGTGTCTCAGACAGGCATTCACCTTGGCACGGTCAAACCAGAGTTGTTACTGTTTTCAGCTTGCTTTCCCAACCACTGTCTCTTCTCAGCCGTTATTATTATTATTATTATTATTATTTATTTGTACCCCGCTACCATCTCCCCAAGGGACTCGGTGCGGCTTACATGAGACCGAGCCCAACAATACAACAATAAAACAATAGCAACAATAATACAACAATAAATAAAGCTCATAAACAGAAAATAGCAACAAACATTAACAATAACACAGTGATGTTTAAAACCTATGGCAGGGCCAAATGTACTAATTAAAAAATTAAAAAATAATGCTGGGCATGACCAGGTGACATATAAACAGGATAGACATTTTGGAGAGGGATAGAGCATGCAGACAATCCTAGATCACTACTAAAGTGCGTTTAAGGACATATTGCTGGGAGTTTCCTTACTCTGGGAAGGCACACTGGAACAACCACATTTTCAGGCTCCTCCTAAAGACTGCCAACGTTGGAGCATGCCTGATGTCCCTGGGGAGTGAGTTCCAGAGTTGAGGGGCCACCACCGAGAAGGCCCTGTCTTTCGTCCCCGCCAATCGTGCTTGCGATAGAGGTGGGAGCATAAGCAGGGCCTCTCCAGATGATCGAAGAGATTGTGTGGGTTCGTACACAATGATGCGGTCACGCAGGTAGGCGGGTCCCAAACCGTTTAGGGCTTTGTAGGTAAGCGCCAATTGCGACCGTACCTCGTGAAGGCGGATCTGGCCAGGGTGGTCCATGCCTTAGTCACCTCCAGATTGGACTACTGTAATGCACTCTACGTGGGGCTGCCCTTGAAAACGGCCCGGAAATTTCAATTGGTTCAGCGGGCGGCGGCCAGGTTGTTAACTGGTGCTCCTTACAGGGAGAGGCCAACCCTCCTGTTCAAGGAGCTCCATTGGCTGCCGTTCATTTTCCGGTCCCAATTCAAGGTGCAGGTGCTTACCTACAAAGCCCTAAACGGTTTGGGACCCACCTCCCTGCGTGACCGCATCTATGTATATGAACCCACACGATCTCTTCGATCATCTGGAGAGCCCCTGCTTGCGATCCCACCTGCATCGCAAGCGCGCTTGGTGGGGACGAGGGACAGGGCCTTCTCGGTGGTGGCCCCTCGACTCTGGAACTCACTCCCCAAGGACATCAGGCATGCCCCAATGCTGGCAGTCTTTAGAAGGAGCTTGAAAATGTAGTTGTTCCAGTGTGCCTTCCCAGAATAAGGAAATTCCAAACAATATGTCCCAGATGCACTTTACTAGAGATCTAGAATTGCTTGCACACTCCACCTATCCCTAAAATATCTATCCTATTTCACCTGATCATGCCCAGCACTTTTAAAGATTTTAATTATTACATTTGGCCCTGCCACAAGTTTTACTGCACTGCGGTGTTATTGTTAATGTTTTTGCTTGCTTATGAGTTTGTTGTTATTGTATTGTTGTTGTTGTGTTTTACTGATGTATTTGGGCTTGGCTTCTTGTAAGCCGCACCGAGTCCTTCGGGAGATGGTACCGGGGATTATTATTATTATTATTATTATTATTATTATTATTATTATTAAAGACAGAAAGATAGATTGGTAGGTAGGTAACCAATGTGCATAAATACAGTACAGCGAGCCCTTGGTATCCACTGGGTATTGGTTCAAAAACCAGCACCACAACACCACCACAGATACCAAAATCTGTGGATGCTCAGATCCCATTATGTGCAGTGGCATCATAAAATGATGCCCCTTATATAAAATAGGAAACAACTCAAAGAGCCTGAGAATCTGTGAAATGATGGGCAACTACAGCAGGGAATGCCTACACATCAGCAGAATGGCTTGCTTTGTTGATTTTCCCCCTCCATAATATTCTTTATCTGTGTCTGGTTAAATCCATGGATTGCAGCATCTATGGATATGGAGGACTGACTCTACCAGTCTCTGATACATTAGACAACAAAAAATAGCCTGTCTCCTACATCTGAGTGCCCAAGAAGCACGACTATACGCTCACCCTCTGCAAGTAGTTAACTGATGTCCAGATATAATCCTACGGGACAAATCCACATAACAAAATGGATGCAGACCCTAGTGTTCCTGAGGACTTCTACTTATGCCAGGGCTCCCATCCTGTCATCTGTGAGCAGGGCAAATACTACATTATAGACTAGAAAGGAATGAGTGTAAGGCCCCGCAATGTCTCTTGTCTCTGCCCTCCAGCGCTCCAGCATGACTAGTGGCCTTGACGTCTAAGAGACCTTTATGAGGTTATACAGGGTCAGCTAGCAAAACAGAAGGTTCACAGTGGCATCGCCTGAGAAGCATAAATTGTCTTTTCACCCCTTTTCCTGGAATGGCAAATTTCTCCAATGACTCAGGGACACACTCAGTTTCCTCTAGGAAACCCAACCAGGCTGAGTCAAAATGCCCCCATGTTTCCAGAAGAAAATTATGAGGATGCAGATGGTTAGCATTCAGCCCTCTAATCTGGACCACATGTCATTCCATCGACACATGGGAATATGTTTTTCTCTGGCTATTCTGAGATACAAACAGCACACATATAAACCGTATTTATGCGTATATAACGCACCTCAATTTTGAAAGCATGCATTGCCAAAAAGAAAAAAAGAGATTTGTTGTTTAATGTAATGCACAGCATTCTGCTGTCTGCCTCAGTACAGACAACAGGCAAGGGGAAGCCGTGCCCCTCCATCAGTCCAAGGCTGGCCTCACAGATAGACAACAGCTTACCAACTAAGCTCTCATTCACAAGGCCATCAAAACAAAGGGAGAGGGATTTTTTGGAGGGGGGGGGGTATTCGAATTTGAAAAAGTAAGGTTTAGAAGTTATATTAAAAGTAAAAAAAATGAATCAAGAAAATAAATATAGAGTAGAAACACAAAAAATGCCAAGGAAAAAAGGAAGGAAGGAAGGAAGGAAGGAAGGAAGGAAGGAAGGAAGGAAGGAAGGAAGGAAGGAAGGAGCGAGGGAGGGAGGGAGGGAGGGAGGGAGGGAGGGAGGGAGGGAGAGAAGGAAGGAAGGAAGGAAGGAAGGAAGGAAGGAAGGAAGGTGGGTGGGTGAAAAAGTCGATGATCTCCGATCTATTCTTATCTGTCCAAAAAAAAAAAAACACAAGCTTTACCTTCTAGGCCTCCCAATGTTGACTCCTTTCTCAGACAAAACAACCCCTTCCAATTATTCTTCAAAACTCAAAATTTCTAAGTCCTTCTCCTCCCCATGCAAAAAGTGAAAAAATGTTCTCAGTCTTTCAATTTTTCCCCAATGTTCCTTCTTTTAATAAATAGGTTCATTTCTCCATCTCTGCCAAGTCCCTCATTTTTATCATCCAATCCTCTATTGTTGTTGTTGCTGGGCTCTTCCATTTCTGCACATAGTGCAATCTGGCTTCTGTGATCATATATTGCAACTGTCTATCATAGTCATTCATATCACTCAGATTAAATAGAAAAGGTTGAGGTTTTAACAGGGTATTTTCCCCCAAGACTTTCTGAAAAATCTTATGTATTTAAAGACCTCATCAGATGACCAGCACAACTGGTGGCAGCCAGCAGTGGCACTGCTCTTAAGGGCAAGGCATGGAGGTGGCCGTTTTACCTCACCTCATTTTGCTCTGCTTTGCCAGCCGGCCAACAATCACATAGAAAGAGGTGCATGTGCACTGTGTACGGCTTCCCTCTGCCACCAAAGCCTGGAGCCGACAACATAGGAAGCCTCCCATGTTGCCAGATCCATGAGGGGAAGCTGCACACACTATGCGCGCGAGAGCCTGCATGCCTCACCCTTCAAAGCAGCAGGTGGTGCAGCAGGTTAAAACACCGAGCTGCAGAACTTGCTGACTGGAAGGTCGGTGGTTTGAATTCACAAGACAGGGTGAGCTTCTGTTGTCAGCCCCAGCTTCTGCCAACCTAGCAGTTCGAAAACATGCAATAGGTACCGCTTCAGTGGTAAAGTAACAGCGCTCCATGCAGTCATGTAAGCCACATGACCTTGGAGGCGTCTACGGACAATCAACCTAAGTTTGTATGCCTTTCAAATAAAATAAAACATAATTATTTTTACCAAACAGTAGCTACTTTTTGTGTTTTATAGATAGATAGATAGATAGATAGATAGATAGATAGATGTTTTGAAGTTTTCTTTTGATTTGCTTTCTCGTTCTGTGCCTCATGCTTTCGTTTGGATAGTTTTGCTTGAAGTGGGAAGTGCCCTAGAAATGTTGTGGTCCAGACTTATTTTTAAACACTTGCCTAGTCACCACAGGCAACCAACAATTGCAAGCAGAAGGAGGGATGGAGTTCTCCATTCCTTCACTGAACTCAAAATAGAAATCAAGCACATTGCTTGCAAAACTCTTTGGAAGAAGATGTAGGTAATCCCTCTTTGTAGATCTACCTCTAGCAACAAAATGCCCTGGGCTGCTCCCAATTGTAACTATTCTTTATTAAGTACACAATGATGAAGAGAAAAACCTTTCTCCCTTTGATCACTAGCTTCCTCTTCCCCACAGAGTGGATGGAAATTAGATATTCCTGAACACTTTTGATGGGAGTGGGGCTGAGCATCTGGACACAGTGAGCATCAAGGGATATTGGATATCAACACTAGCAATGCAAACAGCTGTCCTTGTCTCATAAACAAAACAGGAACTAGCAGTCTTAATAGCAAATAACACAGAATATTATCTCCCCATCCGAGCAAGTACTCCAAGAAATCTATGAATAGTGTTTTTCTAAGTGGACAGTGATCACTTAGAAAAACATTAAACAGTTAACACCAAAAGAAAACTCATAGTAAGTGTTTTCACATATAGATCACAGTTTGCATGCAAAAGGAAGCTGCAATTTCCTGTTACGGGAAGCCTTCAGACTGCAGGCCCCATCCAGTCCTCTGTAGGACACTCGGGCAGTCTCACCTGCTAACCTTTGGGTCAATCTCCTCTTTTGAGATCCTACCATCTCTCCCTTAGCTACCGCTTGTTCAGTCCATTACTAATCTGGAATTTTCCAATAGCTGATCAGCTCTGTATATGCATGTTCCTATAGAAGGAGAATGGCTGACTGCATGGATGGAGAGGCCATTATTTTTCTCAGTGGTAATGAAGAGGAGATGGGAAAAGATAACTGATAGCCATTATGAGATTTGAACTGGTGACTTCCAGCTCCAAGCTTGTCATCTTAAACATTTTTTATGTTTCTCAGTTCTTGTGGGTTTTTTCGGGCTATAGGGCCATGTTCTAGAGGCATTTCTCCTGACGTTTCGCCTGCATCTATGGCAAGCATCCTCAGAGGTGAGGTCTGCTGGAGCTGGGAAAAAAGGGGTTTATATATCTGTGGAATGACCAGGGTGAGACAAAGGGCTTTTGTAAATTGGGCTAGGTGTGGATCTTTCAACTGACCACCTTGATTAGCATACAATGGGCTGACAGTGCCTGGAGCAAACTCTTCTTGAAGGGTGATTAGATGTCCCTGCCTGTTTTTCCCTCTGCTGTTTTTGCTGTTGCAATTTTAGAATTTTTTAATTTTTTAATACTGGTAGCCAGTCGGTGAAAACAAGACCTGGGGCTGACTGTAGCTCAGATCACGAACTTCTTATTGCCCAATTTAGAATAAAACTAAAGAGATCAGGGAAAATACACAGACCAGTTAGATATGATCTCACTAACATTCCTAGCGAATATACAGTGGAAGTGAAGAACAGATTTGAAGGACTAGATTTAGTAAACAGAGTCCCAGAAGAACTATGGACAGAAGTCCGCGACATTGTTCAGGAGGCGGCAACAAAGTACGTTCCAAAGAAAAAGAAAACCAAGAAGGCAAAATGGTTGTCTGCTGAGACACTGGAAGTAGCCCAAGAAAGGAGGAAAGCAAAAGGAAACAGTGAAAAGGGGAGATATGCCCAGTTAAATGCGCAATTCCAGAGGTTAGCCAGAAGAGATAAGGAACTATTTTTAAATAAGCAATGCATGGAAGTGGAAGAAGACAACAGAATAGGAAGGACAAGAGACCTCTTCCAGAAAATTAGAAACATTGGAGGTAAATTTCAGGCAAAAATTGGCATGATAAGAAACAAAGATGGCAGGGACCTAACAGAAGCTGAAGAGATCAAGAGAAGGTGGCGAGACTATACAGAAGATCTGTATAGGAAGGATAACAATATCGAGGATAGCTTTGACGGTGTGGTGAATGAATTAGAACCAGACATCCTGAGGAGTGAGGTTGAATGGGCCTTAAGAAGCATTGCTAACAACAAGGCAGCAGGAGACGACGGGATCCCAGCTGAACTGTTTAAAATCTTAAAAGATGATGCTGTCAAGGTGATGCATGCCATTTGCCAGCAAATATGGAAAACACAAGAATGGCCATCAGACTGGAAAAAATCAACTTATATCCCCATACCAAAAAAGGGAAATGCGAAAGACTGCTCCAACTTCCGTACAGTGGCCCTTATTTCTCATGCCAGTAAGGTAATGCTCAAGATCCTGCAAGGAAGACTCCAGCAATACATGGAGCGAGAGTTGCCAGATGTTCAAGCTGGGTTTAGAAAAGGCAGAGGAACGAGAGACCAGATTGCCAATATCCGCTGGATAATGGAGAAAGGCAGAGAGTTTCAGAAAAACATCTACTTCTGCTTCATTGACTATTCTAAAGCCTTTGACTGTGTGGATCATAATAAATTGTGGCAAGTTCTTGGTGGGATGGGCATCCCAAGCCACCTTGTCTCTCTCCTGAGGAATCTGTACAAGGACCAAGTAGCAACAGTCAGAACTGACCACGGAACAACAGACTGGTTCAAGATTGGGAAAGGCGTACGGCAAGGCTGCATACTCTCACCCAACCTTTTTAACTTGTATGCAGAACACATCATGCGATGTGCGGGGCTGGATGAATGCAAAGCTGGGGTGAAAATTGCTGGAAGAAACATTAACAACCTCAGATATGCAGATGACACCACTCTGATGGCCGAAAGCGAGGAGGAGCTGAGGAGCCTTCTAATCAAGGTGAAAGAAGAAAGCGCAAAAGCCGGGTTGCAGCTAAACGTCAAAAAAACCAAGATTATGGCAACAAGAATGATTGACAACTGGAAAATAGAGGGAGAAAATGTGGAGGCCGTGACAGACTTTGTATTTCTAGGCGCAAAGATTACTGCAGATGCAGACTGTAGCCAGGAAATCAGAAGACGCTTACTTCTTGGGAGGAGAGCAATGTCCAGTCTCGATAAAATAATGAAGAGTAGAGACATCAGACTGGCAACAAAGATCCGCCTAGTCAAAGCCATGGTATTCCCTGTAGTCACCTACGGATGTGAGAGCTGGACCTTACGGAAGGCTGAGCGAAGGAAGATCGATGCTTTTGAGCTGTGGTGTTGGAGGAAAGTGCTGAGAGTGCCTTGGACTGCGAGAAGATCCAACCAGTCCATCCTCCAGGAAATAAAGCCCGACTGCTCACTGGAGGGAAAGATACTAGAGACAAAGTTGAAGTACTTTGGCCACATCATGAGGAGACAGGAAAGCCTAGAGAAGACAATTATGCTGGGGAAAGTGGAAGGCAAAAGGAAGAGGGGCCGACCAAGGGCAAGATGGATGGATGGCATCCTTGAAGTGACTAGACTGACCTTGAGGGAGCTGGGGGTGGTAACGGCCGACAGGGAGCTCTGGCGTAGGCTGGTCCATGAGGTCACGAAGAGTCGGAGACGACTGAACGAATGAACAGCAGCCAGATTTTGTTCATTTTCATGGTTTCTTCCTTTCTGTTGAAATTGTCCACATGTTTGTGGATTTCAATGGCTTCTCTGTGTAGCCTGACATGGTGGTTGTGAGAGTGGTCCAGCATTTCTGTGTTCTCAAATAAAATGCTGTGTCCAGGCTGGTTCATCAGGTGCTCTGCTATGGCTGACTTCTCTGGCTGAAGTAGTCTGCAGTGCCTTTCATGTTCCTGGATTCTTGTTTGGGCGCTGCGTTTGGTGGTCCCTATGTAGACTTGTCCACAGCTGCATGGTATACGGTAGACTCCTGCAGAGGTGAGAGGATCCCTCTTGTCCTTTGCTGAACGTAGCATTTGTTGGATTTTCTTGGTGGGTTTGTAGATTGTTTGTATGTTGTGTTTCCTCATCAGCTTCCCTATGCGGTCAGTGGTTCCCTTGATGTATGGCAGGAACACTTTTCCTCTGGTTGGATCTTCATCTTTACTCTCGTGGCTTGTTCTTGGTCTTGCAGCTCTTCTGATGTCTGAGGTGGAGTACCCATTGGCCTGTAAAGCCCAGTTTAGGTGGTTCAGTTCATCTTGGAGGAGGTGGGGTTCGCAGATTCTTTTTGCACGGTCTGCCAAGGCTTTAATGGTGCTTCTTTTTTGACTTGGGTGATGGTTGGAGTTTTTATGTAGATATCTGTCTGTGTGTGTGGGTTTTCTGTAAACGGTGTGACCCAATTGTTGATCTGGTTTACGGATGACTAGGACATCTAGAAAAGGCAGTCTTCCTTCCTTTTCTTTTTCCATGGTGAACTGGATGTTTGGGTGAATGCTGTTAAGATGGTCCAGAAACCTGTTGAGTTCTTCTTCTCCATGGCTCCAAATGGTGAAAGTGTCATCCACATATCGGAACCATATCGTGGGCTTTTTGGTTGCTGTCTCCAGGGCTTGTTCTTCAAAGTGTTCCATGTAGAAGTTAGCTATGACTGGGCTGAGAGGGCTCCCCATAGCTACTCCATCTTTCTGTTCGTAGAATTCATTGTCCCACTGAAAGTAACTGGTGGTGAGGCAATGGTGAAACAGCGCCGTGATGTCTTCTGGGAACCTCTGGTTGATGAGTGCCATGGTGTCTGCAACTGGGACCATGGTAAATAGAGACACCACATTGAAGCTGATCAGTTTGTCATTTGTATTTGGTTTGAGATTGCTGATTTTTTCAATGAAGTGGGCTGAGTCCTTGATGTAGTGTGTTGTGAGCCCAATGTGACTTTGTAACTGTGCAACAAGAAATTTTGCTAGGTCGTATGTGGGGGATCCAATGGCACTCACGATGGGTCTGAGTGGGGTGGAGTCCTTATGGATTTTTGGGAGTCCATAAAGCCTGGGTGGAAGGGCTCCCGATTTACATAGCTGCTGTCGTATGTCAAAGTTGATTGAGGAGTTCTTAATTAGAATGTTGGTTTTTCTGGTTATTTTGGAAGTTGGGTCTTGCTTAAGTTTTCTGTATGTAGTAGGGTCCAGGAGTTTTCTGATCTTCTCCTTGTATTGTTCTATATGCATGATGACTGTGGCATTCCCCTTGTCTGCTGGCAGAATGAGGATATCAGGATCTGAATTTAGGTCTCTAATAGCTTGTCTTTCCTTCCTTGTGATGTTACTGGAGGGGAGTTTTGCCTTTTTCAGGATCCTTGCTGCTTCCGCTCGTACTTCTTCTGCTTCTTCCTCTGGAAGGCGATAAATTGCTGATTCGACATTGGCAATAATGTTTTCTACTGGGATCCTGGTGGCGGTTACAGCAAAGTTTCCTCCTTTCGCTAGTATGGATACTTGGTCTTCAGAGAGTTGTCTGTCTGTCAGGTTGATGATGGTCCGTGATGTATCCAGTTCTGGTTTCGGCTGCTGCTTTTGTCGTTTGTGGAATTTTTGTTTTTGTCTGTTGGTGTGGACAGCCATGTTTTTCTCCATTTTCCTGTAAGTGAGGTTGTCTATTTTGTCCCAGTCCTGGGAATTCATCTTCTGGCTGATGTTGATATGGAGATGCAGCAGTTCCTTATCTGTGTTTGCGAGTTCTTTGCGGATGGTGTGAATTCTCTCTCTTAAGAGGTTGCGTTCCAGGCGGTCATAGATCCGGTGAGCCTGTGGTGTTTTGAAAGTCCTTTTGGCTGCAAGAAATTGTGGGATGGTATCTGTGTCTCTGCAGCGTAGAAGGAAAGTCAGGGAGCACAGTAGATGTGCTTTCCTGGTCCTTAGTTTTTCCAATTTCCGTGTGTCTTGGAACAGTTTCTCCTTCGACAATACATTTTTTATGTTTGCGTGTGCGTCAGGACCGACTTGACTGCAAGTTGCTTCTGGTGTGAGAGAATTGGCCATCTGCATGGACGTTGCCCAGGGGACACCTGGGTGTTTGATGTTTTACCATTCTTGTGGGAAGCTTCTCTCATGTTCCCGCATGGGGAACTGGAATTCTCCCTGGATTTGAACCGCTGACCTATCAGCCAGCACAAGGGTTTAACTCATTGTGCCACCAGGTTAGGTAAAGGTAAAGGTTTTCCCCTGACATTAAGTCCAGTCGTGTCTAACTCTGGGGGTTGGTGCTCATCTCCATCTCTATGCCAAAGAGCTGGCACTGTCCATAAACACCTCCAAGGTCATGTGGCCAGTATGACTGCATGGAACGCCGTTACCTTCCCTGCCGGAGCAGTACCTATTGATCTACTCACATTTGCATGTTTTTGAACTGCTAGGTTGGCTTACTTACTTAGGCAATCCCTCATTGGCCAAGTAGGATAGTCTTCCAGGATCAGTGTTCTAGTGGGTCCATAGGAGACTGTGGAGCCCTATTTTTGATCTGCATCTTCTCCCACAGTGAGGGCACTGGTTTCCAGGTGGAAGGAGGTCTCAGTCAGGGTTGGCTTGACGCGCTTTCCTCTTGGCACATTTCTCTCTTTCACCCTCCATTCGTGCCTCTTCAAATTCTACAGCACTTCTGGTCACAGCTGACCTCCAGCTGGAGCAGTCAAGGGCCAGGGCTTCCCAGTTCTCAGTGTCTATGCCAGAGTTTTTAAGGTTGGCTTTGAGCCCATCTTTAAATCTCTTTTTCTGTCCACCAACATTCCGTTTTGCGTTCTTGAGTTCAGAGTAGAGCAACTGCTTTGGGAGACAATGGTCGGGCATCCAGACAATGTGGCCGGTCCAGCGGAGTTGATGGCGGAGGACCATCACTGCTGGAGCTGACAGTGGAAGCTCATGCCGCTCCCTGGATTCGAACCTGCAACCTTTTGGTCTACAAATTTAGCAGCTCAGTGGTTTAAGCCTCTGTGCCATCGGGGGCTCCATTTTAAATATTATGATACATGAGTTTCAAATGGGCTGCTATAGGAATGATGCGAGCATTGGCCCTTGAATTCCTGCCACCTCTTCCTACTCACCTACACTTACAGAGAACACTTATATCTTAATCAGTGTATTAAAGCAAGAATAAAACACAAGTGAAAATTTTCACTCTTTGAAGTCACAATTGATACAGAAGTATGAATCATCAGACATCATACTGAATCCTCGTGCAATTTGGGATAACTATCAAGATAATATAATAGCTAGCTGGAAATGTCTTTAGTGTCAAAGAAATGCAAAATGATCAGTATGAATAAAAAAATCTCCAATGAACCGATGAATGTCATTGGTGATAGGTTGTTCTGTCATTTTGTCTTGTTTCTAGGAGGAAATAATGTGTTTTCAAATATTATTTCTGCTTAGAGAAAAATTTCCTGAGCAGCTTGAAAGATTCCCCAGCCAGATGTTGTTCCCTCTCAATTTGATTGATGCTCCCAAGACCCCTTGCCCTGGCTAAGAACCCGCAAGCCGAACCTTTCAGCAGAAGTACTCTGAACAAACTGTGACGGATGTTCACAATGGCATTCACGAGGGCCCAGAACTTGGCTCTCTGCAATGGTGCAAATACTTCCTTAAGAACACCGTTGCCAGGAGAATGCTAGGACTCAAGATTGAGGAATGCCGGCTAGTGCTGGGTCTTTTGCAGGCCACAAAAACATGTTTGCAGGACACTGAGAAAAAGAACAGGCAGGGAAATTAAAGGGGAGATTGAAAATAAAATTAATATAACTTTTGAATAGTCACGGATTTTCTGTCCTCCAGTAGAAAAGTTATAAATAAACCAATTACCGAGAGAGTACGAGAGTTAGATGCTGTTGCTCAGGACCAGAACACTCACTGAAAGAAACCATTTGTTTTTCATCTAGCCTGTCTTGTTTACTTTATAAACTCTAGGAAATAGAGAACATTTTTATTCAAAGAGCCTATCTATTCAGAGAGGGAAATTCTATCAGTTCCTAAAAATGCAAGCTTGGGCAAAGAGGAACTTTTCTGGGGCACCAGGAATGAGAGATTACGGGTTACTACGGGAATTTTGAACTCCGTTCTGCTCTTTAAAATACCAACTCCATAAACATGTTCAAAACAGCAAACATTTCACAAAGAAAGTATTACAAATTTTTTGTTGTTGTTGTTCATTCGTTCAGTCATTTCCGATTCTTTGTGACCTCATGGACAGCCCACGCTAGAGCTCCCTGTCGGCCGTTACCACCCCCAGCTCCTTCAAGGTCAAGCCAGTCACTTCAGTGATGCCACCCATCCATCTTGCAAAATCTATACAGACATAATTAGTATATATTCAAAGAGAGCAGTAGAAGATGTAGTTGGCAGGTCAACCAGAGGTTTAAAAGGAGACGCTGGTGTGCTGCACACTCCTATGTGTATCTACTTACAAATTAGCTCTTACTTTGCTAACTATTTCTGCAGTGTTACTTGCACCTGTAGAAGAGTCAACTCCTCAATGAGTGTCAAAACGAAGTAGCAATTCCTTCTACATATCGACAAATCTTTTCTAAAGTCATTCCTATCAGATGTGTGTGTCTATATGCCTTCAAGTTGTCTGTCAACTTAGAATCATAGAGTTGAAAGAGACCTCGTGGGTCATCCAGTCCAACCTCCTGCCAAGAAGCAGGAAAATCACATTCAAAGTACCCCTGACAGATGGCCGTCCAGCCTCCGCTTAAAAACCTCCAAAGAAGGAGCCTCCACCACACTCCGGGGCAGAGAGTTTAACTTATAGTGACCCATCAATTTAATAGAATTACTTAGGCAAGGGATCCTCCAAGGTGGTTTTGTCAGTTTCTTCCTCTGAAAAGGAGCTTGCAGCCTTTAGTGAGATACCAGGATCCTAATGTGGGACCTTCTGTGACTAAAGTTTGGCTTTTACGTCCTTTTTAACCAAAGCCCAAAGATTTGGTATTTCAATCTGTTTTCAGGGTTGGCATCAGTGGTTCCCAACTTTATTTTGACCAGGGACCACTTGACCAGGGTTCACTTTGACAAGGGACTGCTTTGAGTAGAGACCACTTGACCAGGGACCACTTTGAGTAGGAACCATTTGACCAGGGATCATTTTGACAAGGAACCACTTTGACCAGGGACCTCTCTCCAACATTAGTACCAAAAGGGTTATGAATCCGTTTTTGGTCAACTTTAGATTTGGTTTGGTTATTTGGGGGTGCTGATTCAGAAAACTGCATTGGCTAGACTACATCAGCTCTAGTTTCTGATACAGAACATATGTCGCAGCTATGGTGTTGCTGCTTTATAGCTGGAGTTGTATTCAAACATTCAAACCACCTTCTTGGAAGCTGCGCCCCGTTGAGAAAATAATGCAATCCACAGAAGACAAACTTTCTTCAAATAAAGTAAATGTTTATGCCACAGTAACAAATAACAGTTTCAGTCCATCCCAATACTCCAGCAAACCTTCCTTCAGCTTTTACAGGAATCTATTGCTCTCATCACCAGCATTAGCATCAGCATTCTCTGCTCATACTCTTCTTCTTCTTCTTCTTCTTCTCCTTCTCTTTCTCTTCTCTCCACTCCTCTCCACTCCACTCCAGTCTCGTCTCTACTCTACTCTGTTTCTTCTCTCAGTTTGTAGTAGCTAAGCTCTCACAGGTGCTGGTCATACAATGACTGGACATGATTCCTGCAACTACTTATCCATTTTTCACTTAAGAAATGATCTACATAACATAAAACTCTGACACCCCTTTCCTTTCTTAAGTGGAAAACCCAATACAAAATATTACTAATACACAGCAAATCATATCACATTTACATAATTTTACATACAGGTATACAGAATACACTTATCTGTTTAATTTTCTTTTTTTTCTTTTACCAAACTCAAACCATACATCAAATAGTTATGTTTTTCTGCTGAAAGCGGTTTCGTCAATATATCAGCTATGTTTTCTTCAGACCTGCAATATTCTAACTTTATTAATCCTTGCTGGATTAATTGTTTGACATTTTGATATTTTACAGCTATATATTTGGTCCTGTTTTTCCAACTTTCGCCTTCAGCCATTGCTATACATGTCTGTGAATCTTCAAACATAGTAATTGGACTTTCATATTCTAAACCTAAATCAGTCAGTAATTGTTTTAACCAAATTAATTCATTTGCAGCTTCTGAAAGTGCTGAATATTCGGCTTCTGCAGTGGAAACAGCTACTGTGGTTTGTTTTCGTGATCTCCAACAAATTATAGCTTTTCCATATTGTATTAAATAACCACTTACTGATTTTCTATCCTGTTCCTCTGCAAATGAACTATCTGCAAATACTGTCAATTTTCCATTATTTTGCTTAGGAAAATGTAAACAATAGTCAATGGTTCCTTTCAAATACCTTACTATTCTTTTTAAAGCTTGCCAGTCATTTACACTAGGTTTAGATACTCTTCTACTTAAAATTCCGACCGCATATGAGATATCAGGTCTTGACCAATTAGCTATGTGTAGTAGACTTCCTATCACTGAATGATATAGTTCTGTATTCTCTAAATCTTCCCCTCTTTCCTGTTTGAGAAAGTCCACTGTTAATGGAGTTTGAACTGTGTTGGCATTTTGTAATCTTAATTTAATTATCAAGTCATTTATTTTTTGCTGTTGACTCAAAAATAAATCTCCTTCTGAATTAATTATTTCAATACCTAGGTATTTTTTTAAACAACCTAAGTCCTTCAACTTAAAATGTTTCTCTAATTCCTTAAACACCATTTGAATTTGTTGTTCTGACAAAGATACCAAACATAGATCATCAACATATAACAATAAAATTAATTTGTCATCTCCTTCTCCTCGTGTATACACACACATATCTGCAACACTTTGTACAAAACCCATTTTACATAACACTTGATGAATACACTGATTCCACTTACGGGCTGATTGCTTGAGCCCGTACAATGCCTTCCTAATTTTGTAAACGTTTTCCTCTGCATTTACCTCATACCCAGGTGCTTGTTTCATATAAATTTCTTCCTCCAATTCTGCATTGAGATAAGCTGTCTCAAAGTCAAAGTGTTTCATTTTGTAGTTTTGTTGTTCAGCTAATGCAATGACCAATCTCATAGATTCAGCTTTAGCAGTAGGAGCAAATGTATTGTCATATGTTTCAAATTGTCTTTGGGCAAATCCCTGTGCTACTAATCTAGCTTTATATTTACAGGATCCGTCTGGAAGGTATTTTTTTCTGTAAACCCATCTACATCCAATTATTGGTTTATCCTTTGGTTTATTTACTATTTCAAACACTCCTAGTTCAACAAGAGAATTAAATTCTTTGTCCATAGCTTCATTCCATTTTTCTTGTTCCTCCTGTGTACAATTTAACATTTCCTGAAATCCGTTTGGTTCACCTCCAACTTGACATACTCTAACACTTTCTGCAACAAATCTTTCAGGCGGTACTCCTTTATTTGATCTCTGCGATCTCCTTGGTATTTCTACTGTATTGTTATTGCTAGACACCTCATCTCCCTGTACAAGCTTGTCATTGTCATTGTGTTCCGATTCTTTTGAAGCTTTCCTGTAATGATCAACAAACACTTCATTATTTTGGTGAATATGCTCCCAACCTGCATGTTTTTCAAAATTAGCATTCCTAGATATTACCACTTTATTGAAACCTGCATAGAATCTGTATCCTTTGGTCTTTTCTTCATATCCAATGAACCTTAATCTCTGCCACTTCCTTTGCCCCTTTCTTCGCAACTGACTAGGAATTAGGACATTGGCATAGCTTCCAAAAATTCTCAAATATTTCAGGTTTGGCTTTCTTTTGTATAACATACAAAATGGTGTTTCATTTACACATGAACTCCATGTCCTATTTATAACATGCGTGGCAGTCAAAATGGCTTCAGCCCACAATTTTCTAGGTGCTTTGGCATCATCCAACATGCTATTCATCATTACTTTTAATACTCCTATCTTTCTCTCTGCTACTCCATTCTCAGCAGGAGAATAGGGATTAGTTTTCTCATGACAAATTCCTTTTTCTCTTAACCATTGTTGAAACTGATTGCTCATGAATTCACCACCTCTGTCTGTTCTCATGCATCCTAACTTACAAGAAAATTTTCTTTCTATCATTGCAAGCCACTCTCTAAACTTGCCAAACACTTGGTGCTTTGATTTCAACAATATACAATAACAAAATCTCGTGAAATCATCCACAATTACCAAAATGTACTTTGTGCCCCCCTCACTTGAAACAAAGGGTCCTGCCAGATCCAAATGTACAAGCTCAAAAGGTCTTTTGGTAGTTTTAAAACTCTTTTTAGCTATAGGATGCCTTTTCAACTTAGATCTTGAACAAACTGCACAATCCAAAAACTTGTTACACTGCTTTAAACTTAAATCTGTAACTGTAGCCAGTTTCTGTAAATAAGGAAAACTACAATGCCCAAGTACACGATGCATGTAGTGCACACAATCTTGATGTAAAGGCTTGTTTTCTGTCCTAAATACATTTAACACATTTTCCTTATCATTCAAAACATAAACTTTGTTCACCAATTTTCCCTTAGCACACAGTTTATCATCTTTCACTACCTCACAACCTTTATCATCCAGGTTTATTTTATAACCTTGCAAACAAAGACTAGCTGCACTCACTAGGCAGTACTCTAAATTTGGAACTAATAATACCTCATGAAAACTTCTTCCCAAACTTGGGATAAAGGCAGTTCCTTGCATGCTGCATTTGGCTAAAGTTCCATCAGCCAATATCACATGTTCAATTTTAGATTTACAAGTATCACTTAACAACTCTATATCATTTACACAATGCTCAGCACTACCAGAATCTAACAACCAAATATTCTTGCTCAGTCCTTTAACTTTACACAAAGTATTTACACTTGAGTATGCTCCTCCTCTTGAGTAGTCCAAACTCTTTCTTTGTTGAAAGCCTCGCCTTCTTTCTTCTTCTTTCTTCTTTCTTCTTTGTGGACAGTCCCTTGCTAAATGTTTGGTGCTTTCGCATTCAAAACATCTTTTTACAAAAAACACAGATGCTGTTTTCTCACCAACATTTTTAACACAGTCCTTTCCTTTATCATGCTCAGCTGATGTTTCTCTAACAAACTCCAAACGCTTCTCCTGTTCAATCAGCCTGGCTGAAACATAATCCAAGGTTAAGTCCTCTTCAGGCACATTTTGCATAGCATAAACAAAATTATCCCAACTTTGGTCCAACGATGATAACAAAATAAATGCCTTGTGGGTCTCAGTAAAAGTCATTTGCCTGTCCTCCAGTTCCACAAATAAATTTCTCAACTTTTGCAAATGCTCAAAAACACTGTCTCCCCTTTTCAACTTTAAATTATAAAGACGTCTCATCAAGATGATTTTAATCCCGGGCGTTTCCGACTGGTACACACTCCGCAGACGCTCCCAGCATTCTTTCGCTGTTGTAGCATTCCTCAAATATGTGAGTTGACTATCTTCCACAGCGAGAATAATATTTGCTTTACATTTCTCATCATTTCTCAGTTCCGCAGCATTCGCCCCAGCTCCTGGAGGATTCTCAACAATGTCCCATAAGTTCTCTCTGATGAGAAAATACTTTAACTTCACTGCCCACGATGAGTAGTTGGAAGAATTCAGTCTCTCCAGTGGCAAACCACCACTCCCGCTCTGAGACATGTCTTCCAATCTTTTCTTTCAACAAACACAACCACCAGACAGTCTTTACAGAAATGCTCCTAGACAAGGCTGCTGGAACTGCTGGCACTGCTGGTACGGCTGGCGCAGCTGGGCCCATAACCCATGTCGCAGCTATGGTGTTGCTGCTTTATAGCTGGAGTTGTATTCAAACATTCAAACCACCTTCTTGGAAGCTGCGCCCCGTTGAGAAAATAATGCAATCCACAGAAGACAAACTTTCTTCAAATAAAGTAAATGTTTATGCCACAGTAACAAATAACAGTTTCAGTCCATCCCAATACTCCAGCAAACCTTCCTTCAGCTTTTACAGGAATCTATTGCTCTCATCACCAGCATTAGCATCAGCATTCTCTGCTCATACTCTTCTTCTTCTTCTTCTTCTTCTCCTTCTCTTTCTCTTCTCTCCACTCCTCTCCACTCCACTCCAGTCTCGTCTCTACTCTACTCTGTTTCTTCTCTCAGTTTGTAGTAGCTAAGCTCTCACAGGTGCTGGTCATACAATGACTGGACATGATTCCTGCAACTACTTATCCATTTTTCACTTAAGAAATGATCTACATAACATAAAACTCTGACAACATATGCCATCCAGTAGTCACCAGGAAACCATATTTAATAATCTAGAGCTGCAGACCTTATTTTAGGTTTCGTGGCCTACAGGTTGGAACCACTGGTGTACATGTTTGTATGTGTGTATTGTAGGCGTATTGTGATATTAAAATAAAATTAAAATTAAAAAAAGAAAATATAAAACCAACGAACTCCAACTCTGTAAACAAATCCGACTGTGCTGAACTTCCAAAGGGACAATTTCTAATGGTTTGAGAAAAGGCTCCAAGCAACTGTTTTGAGCATATTTAGGGCTGAGATTAACATCCAGTACAGGTTACAGGAATTTGGCTCAAATATTAATATGGAGTTGACACGCTGACAGTGGGCCAATTCTAATTTTAAACCAGCTTCTGGAACAGTTGTGTAATAGTCAAAATTGTCAACACGATTTATTCAGAAACACTTGATTTCTACAGCATTTGTTTATTAATCTCTTCCCATGTCAGATTTGCAGTTAAAATTGCAGTCATTATTCTGTTGAGACAGTGTGGTATCATGGTTTGAATGTTAAGATAAGAACAATGGGTGGCCAGGGTTCAAATCTCCTTTTGGCAATGGAAATTCAACTCATTCAGCCTCAAAAGAAGTAATTGCAAACCCCCTCTGAATACATTCTGACAACAAAATCCCAAGTTGCCATAGGGTCACCATAAACCAGAAATGACTTGAAGACACACAACCACCACCTAATTCGGTTGATTTTAAGGTCCTCCAAAAGCCCTTTAAATGCCTTCTGCTGTAGCGAAAAAGGGAACATTTAACTTTGGAATGAATTTCGTCCCCTTTGAAATAAGATACATATATGTACATGGAATCGGTGCCCCTTGGTCACAATGATTTTTGGGTGAATCAGGAATATGAGCATCAGATATCTGATTTGAACACCAACAAAGCAATTGCTTTTTCCCCACAGCGAAAGTAGGAGTTTGAAAATCCTTTGGGAAATTTGAGGATAGCACCTGGGTAATGCTTGCTGTCAGTGGATTTAAAGGGGCAATTTGGTCCCTTGCCCCCTAGGAAGTTGTCTTCCCCTACTGTGTCTAGAAGTAAATCTCATTGAACTCAATGGGATTTACTCTTGAGCGTCTAGTTTTGTGCTGCAAATGAGTGATTTTAACAAGCAGCAGATATCATTTTTAAATCAACAGGAAAGGAAAAAAAAAATCAATCTAACTCATCAAATGTGTGACCTGCATATGAGATGTACCTGTATCAGAGGAACAAAACAAAGCACAACGAGTTCTGTACAGTATAATCTGACCAGTGACACCTGTTAAACACATGATGTTCAAAATAGATTGGTTCCAGAAACATAGTATTTTGAAGGACGCATCAACCAACTTACTTCCAGTGAACGTGCTATAGGCAAAGACAGTATAACATTGAACATTTTGCCAAATTAATGCAAAGATCTCATTCACACAAAACACACAAGCAACAAGTGATTAGGCCACCCAACATATTTAGCATGCCTTGTTACGACTAATAAAACCAGGAGCCCTTGGTACAAATAAGGACTTCATCACACTAGAGCAGGGGTCCTCAAACTAAGGCCCGGGAGTCGGATACGGCCCTCCAAGGTCATTTACCTGGCCCTCGCTCAGGGTCAACTTAAGTCTGAAACAACTTGAAAGCGAACAATAACAACAACAATCCTATCTCATCAGCCAAAAGTAGGCCCACACTTCCCATTGAAATACTAATAAGTTTATATATGTTAATGTTGTTCTTCATTTTAATTATTGTATTGTTTATAAGATATGTGCAATGTGCATAGGAATTCATTCATGTTTTTTTTCAAATTATAATCCGGTCCTCCAACAGTTTGAGAGACTGTGACCTGGCCCTCTGTTTAAAAAGTTTGTGGACCCCTGCACTAGAGCATCTGTCCACTTTAAATATGTTTGCTTCCTCCTGAATAATTCTGGGGTTTGTAGTTTAGGGGAGAGGCTTTTAAACTGCTCAGCCAGAGGTCCTGGGCCTCACTAAATTACAAACCCCAGAATTCTGTAAAAGTCAACAACCGGTTTTAAAGTGGATAGATGCTCTGGTGCAATGGTTCCTGACCTTTTTTTTTGACCAGGGACCACTTGACCAGGGTCCACCCTCCAAAGAGTACCAAGAGTTACAAATCAGTTTTGGTCAACTTTAGATTCGGTTTGGGGTGCTGATTCAGAAAACTGCATTGGATAGACCACATGAGCTCTAGGATTCTATGTTCCATCCAGTAGTTTATTTTGGCACATGTTGCTTAAAAATTGCAAATCCTGTTGCTAATGCAATTATTTCACTATGGCTCATTATATTGTGTTATTCTATTGTAAGAACCTGGAATCTTTCTTTTAAAAGTGAAGCCATTAGTACATCTAACCAATAGGCTTGTTTGATCCAAAAAAATGGTTCAAAACCCGTTTCGGATGTAGGGGGTGCTGGTGGTTTGGCTCTAAAGTCAATTCCAATTTTCACAGAAAAAGAAGTTCAAAACTATTCAAAACTTCGAGACTTCCAAATCCTTCGTTAATGGTTTCAAAGTGTTATTTCCTGTTTCATTGGGTGGTCTTTACTTTGAAAGTGGTTGTTTTACTCCAGAAAGGGGGGGGGGGGACAAAGGGAAAAAAATCCATCCACTTTGGGTTAAACAGCGGCTCTCGCCCAGTTCTGATGCGTGACAGAAAGGAAACTTAAGGAAATCGATCCAAACTGGGTTAAACAGTGGCTCTCACCCAGTTCTGATGTGTGACAGAAAGGAAACTTAACAAAATCCATCCAAACTGGGTTAAACAGCTGTTCTCACCTAGTTCTGATGCGAGACAGAAAGGAAACTTAAGGAAATCCATCCACAGTGGTTTGAAAAGCTGAATCATTTCCGACTCACTTACTGATTTGTAAGAGAAATGGTGGAAAAAGCTTCAGAAGGACAAAGGGACTTCTGGTTTCCTTAAAAACTTCGAAATCACTTCAAAAAGGAAATCTTTACGAATTTATTCCCAATTACGAAGATTCCGACTGAACCTAACCATGTCTACTAACCAGCATGTCTACTACCCATAGATGTCAGGAAGTAAAGCTGAGCTTTCTGCATACAAACCATATGCTCTGCCACTGAACTATGGCCCTTTTTATAAAAAGCAAACAGACTATTTATCCCAAAAGGCTTTTACAAAAGTAACCGAAACAGAGCTTCCCCACCCCCATCACAACAAACACAGATTCTCTCAGAGTTAAGCTATGGCCTCCACAAATAAATAATAATAACAGAGAAACTCAGTGAACTCTGAAAAGCCCAGCAGGAGACAGAATACAAGAGCACACAGCATGGAAGGCGCTCAAAACAACAGGCTGCCTTTAGTTTGCAAGATTTCCCACTTAAAGCTGGGAGAAGCAAGCAGCTACAAAATACTTAGAAATGTTCTCTGTTAATGCCAACCACGTAAACTGCTGTTTTCATGCATACATTTACAGGCACTATTATCACCTGGGATGAAAATGGTAGGACGTGGATGGAAGGCCTGCCCTACTTACCAAGTGCTGAATGATGCAGTGGTCTGAGCCAAAATGAAAATGAATGAGAACTTAATTGTGTCCCTGTTTGTCCAAGGCAAGGAAAGACTATGGAATCCAGCATGATTTGCCTGGGATAGTGCCCCCTTCCTCTATTGACTTGTTTGTTTCCAATTGCTTTAGACCAACAACATAATTGGGGTGATGTGCTGAGAAAATCAAATTTTAGTTTTTTCTGTGAGCCACCCAGTTACAAACAAATTTAGCAAACACTTGACTGACAGCAGGCAAAGCTGAAGGGGCAAAGCAACTCATGACAGCTCTTGGTGCCCAATAACATTAGTTAAGGACCAAGTCTACTTATGAGGTCCCATGTACACTGACTGCATTAGTAACATGCTTCTTATACTAACTCTTATTGGAAGCACAATGCTAACCAAGCTTGCTAATCAATATTTCACTAGTAGTATAAGGTTAGCACCAGAACACCAAGATATTATGTCACCTTCTTTATTAAATTTGGATAGATGAACAACTGCTGCCAATGTGAGGACTCGTAATACTATAATGAATTGGCTGAGCTGTCATAAAATATAATATATGGTTTGAGTGCAATTATATAAAAAGGTGTATGGTCAGGGTCTATATAGTCTGGAGAAACGAAACCTGGAAAACTACAAAAAGAAAAGAATTCATGAACTGTAATTAAAAGTTGCTGATGAGAACTGTAACAATGATTAACAATTGAACTCTTGGGTGAAAACAACATGTTTACATTACCAAAGGCAATGGTTCTTTAAGTTAAGGAAGTGTTTACAAGGTTGTTGTAGGTTTTTTCGGGCTATATGGCCATGGTCTAGAAGCATTCTCTCCTGACGTTTCGCCTGCATCTATGGCAAGCATCCTCAGAGGTAATGAGGTCTGTTGGAACTAGAAAAAAGGGTTTATATATCTGTGGAATGACCAGGGTGAGACAAAGGACTCTTGTCTGCTGGAGCTAGGTGTGAATGTTTCAACTGACCACCTTGATTAGGATATAATGGCCTGACAATGCCTAGAGCAGTGGTTCTCAACCTTCCTAATGCCGTGACCCCTTAATACAATCCCTCATGTTGTGGTGACCCCCAACCATAACATTGTTTTTGTTGCTACTTCATAACAGTCATTTTGCTACTATTATAAATCATAAGGTACATATCAGATATGCAAGATGTATTTTCATTCACTGGGCCAAACTGGGCACAAATACCCAAGGCACCCACATGTAAATGCTAGTGGGGTTGGGGGAGGACTGATTTTGTAATTTGGGAGTTGTAGTTGCTGGGATTTATAGTTCACCTATAATCAAAGAGCATTCTGAACTCCACCAGCGATGGATTTGAACCTAATTTGCCACACAGAACTCCCATGACTAACGGAAAATACTGGAAGGGTGTGGTGGTCATTGACCTTGAGTTTGGGAGTTGTAGTTCACCTATATCCAGAGAGCACTGTGGACTCACGCAATGGTGGATCTGGACCAAACTTGGCACAAATACTCAATATGTGCAAATGTGAACACTGGTGGAGTCTGGGGAAAATAGACCTTGACTTTTGGGAATTGTAGTTGCTGGGATTTATAGTTCACTACAATCAAAGAACATTCTGAACTCCAGCAACGATAGAATTGGCTCAAACTTCCCACATGGAATCCCCATGACCATCAGAAAATATTGTTTTCTGAAGGTCTTTGGTGACCCCTCTGACACCCCTTCGCGACCCCCTCAGGAGTCCCGACCCCCAGGTTGAGAAACACTGGCCTAGAGCAAAGTTTTGTTGAGAGGTTCCTTGTGAGGACTGGTAATACTAAAATGAATTGGTTGAGCTGTCATAAAATAAAATATATGGTTTGAATGGAATTGTATAAAAAGGTGTTTGGTTGGGGTCTATATAGTCTGGAGAAACAAAGCCTGGAAAACTACAAAAAGAAAAGAATTCATGAACTGTAATTAAAAGTTGCTGATGAGAACTGTAACAATGATTAACAATTGAACTCTTGGGTGAAAACAACATGCTTACATTACCAAAGGCAATGGTTCTTTAAGTTAAGGAAGTGTTTACAAGGTTCCTTGTGAGGACTGGTAATACTAGAATGAATTGGCTGAACTGTCATAAAACATAATATATGATTTGAATAGAATTGTATAAAAGGATGTATGGTTGGGGTCTATATAGTCTAGAGAAACAAAGCCTGGAAAACTACAAAAAGAAAAGAATTCATGAACTGTAATTAAAAGTTGCTGATGAGAACTGTAACAATGATTAACAATTGAACTCTTGGGTGAAAACAACATGTTTACATTACCAA